>NC_052318.1:10497467-10751442 GCF_016432855.1 Salvelinus namaycush | reverse complement strand
ATTCCATCCTGTTTCTATCTAGTTCTATTACCATCCTGTTCTATCTAATTCTATTCCCATCCTGTTTCTATCTATTCATCTTAAAGATTCATCCTGTTCTATCTAGTTCTATTTCCATCCCTGTTCTATCTAGTTCTATTTCCATCCTGTTCTATCTAGTTCTATTACCATCCTGTTCTATCTAGTTCTATCGCATCCTGTTCATCAGTTTCTATTCCCATCCTGTTCTATCTAGTTCTATTCCCATCCTGTTTCTATCTAGTTCTATTCCGCTACCCCATTAAATCCAGTTATTTCCCATCCCCATTAATCCAGTTCTATTCCATCCTGTTCTATCTAGTTCTATTCCCATCCTGTTCTATCTAGTTCTATTACCATCCTGTTCTATCTAGTTCTATTCCATCCTGTTCTATCTAGTTCTATTACCATCCTGTTCTATCTAGTTCTATTCCCATCCTGTTCTGTCTAGTTCTATTTCCATCCTGTTCTATCTAGTTCTATTTCCATCCTGTTCTATCTAGTTCTATTTCCATCCTGTTCTATCTAGTTCTATTCCACCCTGTTCTATCTAGTTCTATTCCACCCTGTTCTATCTAGTTCTATTCCATCCTGTTCTATCTAGTTCTATTTCCATCCTGTTCTATCTAGTTCTATTTCCATCCTGTTCTATCTAGTTCTATTACCATCCTGTTCTATCTAGTTCTATTTCCATCCTGTTCTATCTAGTTCTATTACCATCCTGTACTATCTAGTTCTATTCCATCCTGTTCAATCTAGTTCTATTCCATCCTTTCTTCTAGTTCTATTCCCATCCCCTATTAAAATCCAGGTCTATTCCATCTTGTTCTATCTAGTTCTATTCCCATCCATTAAATCCAGTTCTATTCCCATCCCCATTAAATCCAGTTCTATTCCCATCCTTTTCTATCCAGTTCTATTCCCATCCTGTTCTATCTAGTTCTATTCCCATCCCCATTAAATCCAGGTTCTATTCCCATCCTGTTCTATCTAGTTTTATTCCCATTGCCATTAAATCCAGTTCTATTCCATCCCTTAATCCAGTTCTATTCCCATCCTGTTCTATCTAGTTCTATTCCCATCCCCTTATCATTATATTCCTATCCCCATTATCCAGTTCTATTCATATCCTGTTCTATCTAGTTCTATTCCCATCCTGTTCTATCCAGTTCTATTCCCATCCTGTTCTATCTAGTTCTATTCCCATCCTGTTCTATCTAGTTCTATTCCCATCCTGTTCTATCCAGTTCTATTCCCATCCTGTTCTATCTAGTTCTATTCCCATCCCCATTAAATCCAGTTCTATTTCCATCCTGTTCTATCTAGTTCTATTCCCATCCTGTTCTATCCAGTTCTATTCCATCCTGTTCTATCTAGTTCTATTCCCATCCTGTTCTATCTAGTTCTATTCCCATCCCCATTAAATCCAGTTCTATTCCATCCTCTTCTATCCAGTTCTATTCCCATCCTTTTCTATCCAGTTCTATTCCCATCCTCTTCTATACAGTTCTATTCCCATCCCCATTAAATCCAGTTCTATTCCCATCCTTTTCTATCCAGTTCTATTCCCATCCTGTTCTATCTAGTTCTATTCCCATCCCATTATCCAGTTCTATTCCATTATGTTCTATCTATTCTCCCATCCTGTTATATCTAGTTCTATTCCCATCCTGTTCTATCAGTTCTATTCCCATCCCCATTAAATCCAGTTCTATTCCCATTATGTTCTATCTAGTTCTATTCCCATCCTGTTCTATCTAGTTCTATTACCATCCTGTTCTATCTAGTTCTATTATCCACCCCTGTTCTATCTAGTTCTATTCCCATCCTGTTTCTATCTAGTTCTATTACCATCCTGTTCTATCTAGTTCTATTCCCATCCCCTTATCTAGTTCTATTCCCTATGTTCTATCTAGTTCTATTCCCATCCTGTTCTATCTAGTTCTATTCCACCTCTGTTCTATCTAGTTCTATTCCCATCCCCATTAAATCCAGTTCATTCCCATTATGTTCTATCTAGTTCTATTCCCATCCTGTTCTATCTAGTTCTATACCATCCTGTTCTATCTATTTCTATTCCATCCTGTTCTATCTAGTTCTATTCCCATCCTCTTAAATCCAGTTCTATCCATCCTTTTCTATCCATTCTATTCCATCCTGTTCTATCTAGTTCTATTCATCCCATTAATCTAGTTCTATTCCCATTATGTTCTATCTAGTTCTATTCCCATATGTTCTATCTAGTTCTCTATTACACATCCTGTTCTATCTAGTTCTATTCCATCCTGTTCTATCTAGTTCTATCCCATCCTGTTCTATCTATTTCTATTCCCTCCCCCTATCCAGTTCTATTCCCATCCTTTTCTATCCAGTTCTATTCCCATCCTGTTCTATCTAGTTCTATTCCCATCCCCATTAAATCCAGTTCTATTCCCATCCTTTTCTATCTAGTTCTATTCCCATCCTGTTCTATCTAGTTCTATTCCCATTATGTTCTATCTAGTTCTATTTCCATCCTGTTCTATCTAGTTCTATTACCATCCTGTACTATCTAGTTCAATTCCATCCTGTTCAATCTAGTTCTATTCCATCCTGTTCTTTCTAGTTCTATTCCCATCCCCATTAAATCCAGGTCTATTCCCATCTTGTTCTATCTAGTTCTATTCCCATTGCCATTAAATCCAGTTCTATTCCCATCCCCATTAAATCCAGTTCTATTCCCATCTTGTTCTATCTAGTTCTATTCCCATCCTGTTCTATCTAGTTCTATTCCCATCCCCATTAAATCCAGGTCTATTCCCATCTTGTTCTATCTAGTTATATTCCCATTGCCATTAAATCCAGTTCTATTCCCATCCCCATTAAATCCAGTTCTATTCCCATCCTGTTCTATCTAGTTCTATTCCCATCCCCATTAAATCCAGTTATATTCCTATCCCCATTAAATCCAGTTCTATTCATATCCTGTTCTATCTAGTTCTATTCCCATCCTCTTCTATCCAGTTCTATTCCCATCCTGTTCTATCCAGTTCTATTCCCATCCTGTTCTATCTAGTTCTATTCCCATCCTGTTCTATCCAGTTCTATTCCCATCCTGTTCTATCTAGTTCTATTCCCATCCCCATTAAATCCAGTTCTATTTCCATCCTGTTCTATCTAGTTCTATTCCCATCCTGTTCTATCTAGTTCTATTCCCATCCTGTTCTATCTAGTTCTATTCCCATCCCCATTAAATCCAGTTCTATTCCCATTATGTTCTATCTAGTTCTATTCCCATCCTGTTCTATCTAGTTCTATTACCACCCTGTTCTATCCAGTTCTATTCCCATCCCCATTAAATCCAGTTCTATTCCCATTATGTTCTATCTAGTTCTATTCCCATCCTGTTCTATCTAGTTCTATTACCATCCTGTTCTATCTAGTTCTATTACCACCCTGTTCTATCTAGTTCTATTCCCATCCTGTTCTATCTAGTTCTATTACCACCCTGTTCTATCCAGTTCTATTCCCATCCCCATTAAATCCAGTTCTATTCCCATTATGTTCTATCTAGTTCTATTCCCATCCTGTTCTATCTAGTTCTATTACCACCCTGTTCTATCTAGTTCTATTCCCATCCCCATTAAATCCAGTTCTATTCCCATTATGTTCTATCTAGTTCTATTCCCATCCTGTTCTATCTAGTTCTATTACCATCCTGTTCTATCTAGTTCTATTCCATCCTGTTCTATCTAGTTCTATTCCCATCCCCATTAAATCCAGTTCTATTCCCATCCTTTTCTATCCAGTTCTATTCCCATCCTGTTCTATCTAGTTCTATTCCCATCCCCATTAAATCCAGTTCTATTCCCATTATGTTCTATCTAGTTCTATTCCCATTATGTTCTATCTAGTTCTATTACCATCCTGTTCTATCTAGTTCTATTCCCATCCTGTTCTATCTAGTTCTATTCCATCCTGTTCTATCTAGTTCTATTCCCATCCCCATTAAATCCAGTTCTATTCCCATCCTTTTCTATCCAGTTCTATTCCCATCCTGTTCTATCTAGTTCTATTCCCATCCCCATTAAATCCAGTTCTATTCCCATCCTTTTCTATCCAGTTCTATTCCCATCCTGTTCTATCTAGTTCTATTCCCATCCCCATTAAATCCAGTTCTATTCCATCCTGTTCTATCTAGTTCTATTCCCATCCTGTTCTATCTAGTTCTATTACCATCCCCATTAAATCCAGTTCTATTCCCATCCTGTTCTATCCAGTTCTATTCCCATCCTGTTCTATCTAGTTCTATTCCATCCTGTTCTATCTAGTTCTATTCCCATCCTGTTCTATCTAGTTCTATTACCATCCCAAATTCCAGTTCATTCCCATCCTTTTCTATCCAGTTCTATTCCCATCCTGTTCTATCTAGTTCTATTCCCATCCTGTTCTATCTAGTTCTATTCCCATCCCCATTAAATCCAGTTCTATTCCCATCCTGTTCTATCCAGTTCTATTCCCATCCCTGAGACACACTGAGTCATGGAAGATGACTTGAACAGGCTTCATATCATATCTACAGTATACAGCTTTGCAGCTACTGGGGAACCTTATGTCCAATGGAATGACTAACTGAATCACATAGAGTTTGATGATATGCTATCCCTAACCCTGTACCCTGTACCCTAACCCTGTACCCTAACCCTGTACCCTAACCCTGTACCCTGTACCCTAACCCTGTACCCTAACCCTGTACCCTAACCCTGTACCCTAACCCTGTACCCTAACCCTAACCCTGTAACCTAACCCTAACCCTGTACCCTAGCCCTGTACCCTAACCCTAACCCTGTAACCTAACCCTAACCCTGTACCCTAACCCTAACCCTGTAACCTAACCCTAACCCTGTACCCTAACCTTAGCTCTGTGCCCTAACCCTGTACCCTAAAACTGTACCCTCACCATGTACCTTAACCCTAACCCTGTACCCTAAACCTGTTCCCTAACCCTGTACCTTAACCCTACCGTGTACCCTAACCCTAACCCTAACCCTGTACCCTAACCCTAGCTCTGTGCCCTAACCCTGTACCCTAACCCTGTACCTTAACCCTAAGCCTGTACCCTAACCCTAAGCCTGTACCCTAACCATAGCCCTGTACCCTAGCCCTGTACCCTAACCCTGTACCCTAACCCTGTACCCTAACCATGTACCCTAACCCTGTAACCTAACCATGTACCCTAACCATGTACCCTAACCCTATCTAGTTCTATTCCCATCCTGTTCTATCTAGTTCTATTACCACCCTGTTCTATCCAGTTTTATTCCCATCCCCATTAAATCCAGTTCTATTCCCATCCTTTTCTATCCAGTTCTATTCCCATCCTGTTCTATCTAGTTCTATTCCCATCCCATTAATCCAGTTCTATACCATCCTTTTCTATCCAGTTCCATTCCCATCCTGTTCTATCTAGTTCTATTCCCATCCTGTTCTATCCAGTTCAATTCCCATCCCCATTAATTCCAGTTCTATTCCCATCCTTTTCTATCCAGTTCTATTCCCATCCTGTTCTATCTAGTTCTATTCCCATCCCCATTAAATCCAGTTCTATTCCCATCCTGTTCTATCTAGTTCTATTCCCATCCCCATTAAATCCAGTTATATTCCCATCCTTTTCTATCCAGTTTCTATTCCCTCCTGTTCTATCTTTCCTAATTCCACATCCCATTAATCCAGTTTATTCCATCCTGTTCTATCTAGTTCTATTCCCATCCCCATTAAATCCAGTTATATTCCCATCCTTTTCTATCCAGTTCTATTCCCATCCTGTTCTATCTAGTTCTATTCCCATCCCCATTAAATCCAGTTATATTCCTATCCCCATTAATTCCAGTTCTATTCATATCCTGTTCTATCTAGTTCTATCCCCATCCTGTTCTATCTAGTTCTATTCCCATCCTGTTCTATCCAGTTCTATTCCCATCCTGTTCTATCTAGTTCTATTCCCATCCCCATTAAATCCAGTTCTATTCCCATCTGTTCTCTACTAGTTCTATTCCCATCCACCATTTAAATCCGTTATATTTCCATCCTTTTCTATCTCATTCTATTCCATCCTGTTCTATCTAGTTCTCTTCCCATCCCCATTAAATCCAGTTTCTATTCCCATCCTGTCTATCTAGTTCTATTCCCATCCCCATTTAAATCCATTTATATTCCCATCCTTTTCTATCCAGTTCTATTCCATCCTGTTCTATCTAGTTCTATTCCCATCCCCATTAAATCCAGTTATATTCCTATCCCCATTAATTCCAGTTCTATTCATATCCTGTTCTATCTAGTTCTATTCCCATCCTGTTCTATCTAGTTCTATTCCCATCCTGTTCTATCTAGTTCTATTACCATCCTGTTCTATCTAGTTCTATTACCACCCTGTTCTATCTAGTTCTATTCCCATCCTGTTCTACAGTTTCTATTCCCATCTGTTCTATCTAGTTCTTCCCATCCTGTTCTATCAGTTCTATTCCACCCTGTTCTATCTAGTTCTATTCTCCCATCCTGTTCTATCTAGTTCTATTCCCATCCTGTTCTATCTAGTTCTATTACCATCCTGTTTCTATCTAGTTCTATTCCCATCCTGTTCTATCTAGTTTCTATTCCCATCCTGTTCTATCTAGTTCATATTCCATCCTGTTCTATCTAGTTCTATTCCATCCTGTCTATCTAGTTCTATTCCCATCCTGTTCTATCTAGTTCTATTCCCATCCTGTTCTATCTAGTTCTATTCCCATCCTGTTCTATCTAGTTCTATTCATATCCTGTTCTATCTAGTTCTATTCCCATCCTGTTCTATCTAGTTCTATTCCATCCTGTTCTATCTAGTTCTATTCCCATCCTGTTCTATCTAGTTCTATTCCCATCCTGTTCTATCTAGTTCTATTCCCATCCTGTTCTATCTAGTTCTATTCCCATCCTGTTCTATCTAGTTCTATTCCCATCTGTTCTATTCTAGTTCTATTCCATCCTGTTCTATCTAGTTCATATTCCCATCCTGTTCTATCTAGTTCTATTCCCATCATTTTCTATCTAGTTCTATCTATTCCTCCTGTTCTATCTAGTTCTATTCCCATCCTGTTCTATCTAGTCTATTCCATCCTGTTCTATCTAGTTCTATTACCACCTGTTCTATCTAGTTCTATTCCATCCTGTTCTATCTAGTTCTATTCTATTCCATCCTGTTCTATCTAGTTCTATTCCCATCCTGTTCTATCTAGTTCTATTCCCATCCTGTTCTATCTAGTTCTATTCCATCCTGTTCTAATCTAGTTCTATTCCATCCTGTTCTATCTAGTCTTTCCCATCCTGTTTCATCTAGTTCTTTCCATCCTGTTCTATCTAGTTCTATTCACCATTGTTCTATCTAGTTCTATTCTCCTGTTCTACTGTTTCTATTCCCATCCTGTTCTATCTAGTTCTATTCCCATTATGTTCTATCTAGTTCTATTCATTATTTTTCTATCTATTTCTATACCATCCTGTTCTATCTAGTTCTATTCCATCCTGTTCTATCTAGTTCTATTCCCATCCTGTTCTATCTAGTTCTATTCCCATTATGTTCTATCTAGTTCTATTCCATCCTGTTCTATCTAGTTCTATTCCCATCCTGTTCTATCTAGTTCTATTCCCATCCTGTTCTATCTAGTTCTATTACCATCCTGTTCTATCTAGTTCTATTACCACCCTGTTCATCCAGTTCTATTCCTCCCCATTATCCATTTCTATTCCCATATGTTCTATCTAGTTCTATTCCCATCCTGTTCTATCTAGTTTACTATGTACCATCCTGTTCTAACTCTAGTTCTATTACCCCCTGTTCTATCTAGTTCTATTCCCATCCTGTTATATCTAGTTCTATTACCACCCTGTTCTATCTCAGTTCTATTCCTTCCATCCATAATCAGTTCTATTCCCTTATGTTCTATCTAGTTCTATTTTCCCATCCTGTTCTATCTAGTTCTATTACCACCCTGTTCTATCTATTCTATTCCCATCCCCATTAAAGTATCCAGTTCTATTCCATTATGTTCTATCTAGTTCTATTCCCATCCTGTTCTATCTAGTTCTATTACTCATCCGTTTATCTAGTTTCTATTCCATCACTGTTTCTATCTAGTTCCTATTTCCATCCCCATTAATCAGTTCTATTCCCCTCCTTTTCTATCCAGTTCTACTCCATCCGTTCTATCTAGTTCTATTCCATGCCCATTAAATCCATTCTAATCCATCCTTTTCTATCCAGTTCTATCCATCCTGTTCTATCTAGTTCTATTCCCATTCCCCATTAATCCAGTTCTATTTCCCATCCTGTTCTATCTAGTTTCATTCCCATCCCCATTAAATCCATTATATTCCTATCCCCATTAAATACAGTTCTATTCATATCCTTTCTTCTAGTTCTATTACCCATCCTCTTCTATCCGTTCTATTCCCATCCTGTTATATCAGTCTTATTTTCCCACTCCTGTGCATCTAGTTCTATTCCCATCCTGTTCTATCTATTCTATTCCCATCACCCATTAATTCCAGGTTCTATTTCCATCCTGTTCTATCTAGTTCTATCCCATCCGTTCTATTCTATGTTCTATTCCCATCCTGTTTCTATCTAGTTTCATTCCCATCCCATTAAATCCAGTTCTATTCCATCCTCTTCTATCCAGTTCTAATTCCCTATCCTTTTTCTATCCAGTTCTATGCCATCCTCGTCTATACATTCTATTCCCATCCCATTAAATCCAGTTCTATTCCCATCCTTTTCTCATCCAGTTCTATTCCATCCTGTTCTCGGTTCTATGTTCTATTCCCATCCCCATTAATCCAGTTCTATTCCCATTATTTCGTATCTAGTTCTATTCCCATCCTGAGTTCTATTAGTTACTATTACCACCCTGTTCTATCCAGTCTCATTTCCCACCCCTTAAATCCAGTTCTCATTCCCATTATTTTCTTTAGTTCTATCCACTCCTGTTCTATCTATTCTATTACATCCTGTTCTATCGTTCTAGTAACCCTTTGACCTTTAGCGAAAAAAAAAAAAAAAAGAATATTATTCTATTCCCATCCTGTTTTATCTAGTTCTATACCACCCTGTTCTATCCGTTTCTATTCCCATCCCCATTAATCCAGTCTATTCCCATTATGTTCTATCTAGTTCTATTATCCCCCATCTGTTTCTATCTAGTTCTATTACCACCCGGTTCTATCTAGTTTCTATTCCCATCCCCTTAATAAATCAGTTCATTCCCATTTAGTTCTATCTAGTTCTTATTCCCATCCTGTCTATCTAGTTTCTATTTACCATCCTGTTTCTATTCTACTGTTCTATTCCATCCTGTTCTATCTAGTTCTATTCACCCCCATAACCTCTATCATCTCTATCCAGTTCTATTCCCATCCTGTTTCTAATCCAGTTTATTCCCATCCCTGTTCTTAATCAGTTTATTCCCCGATACATCAGTTCTTCCTTATTCTATCAGTTCTATTCCCATTATGTTCTACTCTAGTTCTATACCATCCTGTTCATCAGTTCTATTCCATCTGTCTATCTAGTTCTTTTCCCATCCTGTTCATCTAATTCTATTCCATCCCCATTAAATCCAGTTCCTATTACCATCCTTTTCTATCCAGTTCTATTCCCATCCTGTTCTATTCTAGTTCTATTCCCATCCCCATTAAAAATCCAGTTTCTATTCCCTCCTTTTCTATCCCGTTCTATTCCCATCCTGTTCTATCTAGTTCTATTCCCATCCCTCATTAATCCAACGTTCATCTATCCATCCTGTTCTATCTAGTTTCTATTCCCAGTCCACTGTTTATCTAGTTCATACATCCCCCATTAATCCAGTTCTATTCCATTCCTGTTCTATCCAGTTCTATGTCCCATCCTGTTCTAATCTAGTTTCTATTCCATCCCTGTCTATCTAGTCTATTCCCATCCTGTTCATTTAGTTCTTTACCACACCCCTCTATAGACGGCAATGCTCTGCCTCTATAGACGGCAATGCTCTGCCTCTAGATACGTCACTGCTCTGCCTCTAGATACGTCACTGCTCTGCCTCTAGATACGTCACTGCTCTGCCTCTAGATACGTCACTGCTCTGCCTCTAAAGAGGTCACTGCTCTGCCTCTAAAGAGGTCACTGCTCTGCCTCTAAAGAGGTCACTGCTCTGCCTCTATAGACGGCAATGCTCTGCCTCTATAGACGGCAATGCTCTGCCTCTAGATACGTCGCTGCTCTGCCTCTAGACACGTCGCTGCTCTGCCTCTAGACACGTCGCTGCTCTGCCTCTAGACACGTCGCTGCTCTGCCTCTAGACACGTCGCTGCTCTGCCTCTAGAGACGGCGCTGCTCTGCCTCTATAGACGGCGCTGCTCTGCCTCTATAGACGGCGCTGCTCTGCCTCTATAGACGGCGCTGCTCTGCCTCTAGACACGTCGCTGCTCTGCCTCTAGACACGTCGCTGCTCTGCCTCTAGACACGTCGCTGCTCTGCCTCTAGACACGTCGCTGCTCTGCCTCTAGACACGTCACTGCTCTGCCTCTAGAGAAGTCACTGCTCTGCCTCTAGAGAAGTCACTGCTCTGCCTCTAGAGAAGTCACTGCTCTGCCTCTAGATACGTCACTGCTCTGCCTCTAGATACGTCACTGCTCTGCCTCTAGATACGTCACTGCTCTGCCTCTAGATACGTCACTGCTCTGCCTCTAGATACGTCACTGCTCTGCCTCTAGATACGTCACTGCTCTGCCTCTAGATACGTCACTGCTCTGCCTCTAGATACGTCACTGCTCTGCCTCTAGATACGTCACTGCTCTGCCTCTAGATACGTCACTGCTCTGCCTCTAGATACGTCACTGCTCTGCCTCTAGATACGTCACTGCTCTGCCTCTAGATACGTCACTGCTCTGCCTCTAGATACGTCACTGCTCTGCCTCTAGATACGTCACTGCTCTGCCTCTAGATACGTCACTGCTCTGCCTCTAGATACGTCACTGCTCTGCCTCTAGATACGTCACTGCTCTGCCTCTAGATACGTCACTGCTCTGCCTCTAGATACGTCACTGCTCTGCCTCTAGATACGTCACTGCTCTGCCTCTAGATACGTCACTGCTCTGCCTCTAGATACGTCACTGCTCTGCCTCTAGATACGTCACTGCTCTGCCTCTAGATACGTCACTGCTCTGCCTCTAGATACGTCACTGCTCTGCCTCTAGATACGTCACTGCTCTGCCTCTAGATACGTCACTGCTCTGCCTCTAGATACGTCACTGCTCTGCCTCTAGATACGTCACTGCTCTGCCTCTAGATACGTCACTGCTCTGCCTCTAGATACGTCACTGCTCTGCCTCTAGATACGTCACTGCTCTGCCTCTAGATACGTCACTGCTCTGCCTCTAGATACGTCACTGCTCTGCCTCTAGATACGTCACTGCTCTGCCTCTAGATACGTCACTGCTCTGCCTCTAGATACGTCACTGCTCTGCCTCTAGATACGTCACTGCTCTGCCTCTAGATACGTCACTGCTCTGCCTCTAGAGAAGTCACAGCTCTGCCTCTAGAGAAGTCACAGCTCTGCCTCTAGAGAAGTCACAGCTCTGCCTCTAGAGAAGTCACAGCTCTGCCTCTAGAGAAGTCACAGCTCTGCCTCTAGAGAAGTCACAGCTCTGCCTCTAGAGAAGTCACAGCTCTGCCTCTAGAGAAGTCACAGCTCTGCCTCTAGAGAAGTCACAGCTCTGCCTCTAGAGAAGTCACAGCTCTGCCTCTAGAGAAGTCACTGCTCTGCCCCTAGATACGTCACTGCTCTGCCCCTAGATACGTCACTGCTCTGCCCCTAGATACGTCACTGCTCTGCCCCTAGATACGTCACTGCTCTGCCCCTAGATACGTCACTGCTCTGCCTCTAGATACGTCACTGCTCTGCCTCTAGATACGTCACTGCTCTGCCTCTAGATACGTCACTGCTCTGCCTCTAGATACGTCACTGCTCTGCCTCTAGATACGTCACTGCTCTGCCTCTAGATACGTCACTGCTCTGCCTCTAGATACGTCACTGCTCTGCCTCTAGATACGTCACTGCTCTGCCTCTAGATACGTCACTGCTCTGCCTCTAGATACGTCACTGCTCTGCCTCTAGATACGTCACTGCTCTGCCTCTAGATACGTCACTGCTCTGCCTCTAGATACGTCACAGCTCTGCCTCTAGATACGTCACAGCTCTGCCTCTAGATACGTCACAGCTCTGCCTCTAGATACGTCACAGCTCTGCCTCTAGATACGTCACAGCTCTGCCTCTAGATACGTCACAGCTCTGCCTCTAGATACGTCACAGCTCTGCCTCTAGTTGCTCCACTCAGCAGGCCGTGACCATACTGCACAACCACATGCTCTCAGCTCTCTCTCTCTGCAGCATTATTATACTGACCACACTGCAGTACCAACAGAGGGCTGTATCTTTACTATGTTCAGTCATCTCCAGGACTGGACCTGGGAATGGATTCACAGTACCGTACCTGAGGTAGAACTTCACAGTACCGTACCTGAGGTAGAACATCACAGTACCGTACCTGAGGTAGAACTTCACAGTACCGTACCTGAGGTAGAACTTCACAGTACCGTACCTGAGGTAGAACTTCACAGTACCGTACCTGAGGTAGAACTTCACAGTACCGTACCTGAGGTAGAACTTCACAGTACCGTACCTGAGGTAGAACTTCACAGTACCGTACCTGAGGTAGAACTTCACAGTACCGTACTTGAGGTAGAACATCACAGTACCGTACCTGAGGTAGAACTTCACAGTACCGTACCTGAGGTAGAACTTCACAGTACCGTACCTGAGGTAGAACTTCACAGTACCGTACCTGAGGTAGAACTTCACAGTACCGTACCTGAGGTAGAACTTGATTGCACTGGTGATGGTCTTGATCTCCCATTCTGTACTGTCCAGCTCCACGTCAGCACAGGTTTTAGGATCTGTCATACGGAGAGGATAGATGTCATCATTACTCAGTCTCAGAGCTACAGTGTCTCCTCCATGTCTCTGTCTGTCAGTCTCAGAGCTACAGTATCTCCTCCATGTCTCTGTCTGTCAGTCTCAGAGCTACAGTATATCCTCCATGTCTCTGTCTGTCAGTCTCAGAGCTACAGTATCTCCTCCATGTCTCTGTCTGTCAGTCTCAGAGCTACAGTACCTCCTCCTCCATGTCTCTGTCTGTCAGTCTCAGAGCTACAGTACCTCCTCCATGTCTCTGTCTGTCAGTCTCAGAGCTACAGTATCTCCTCCATGTCTCTGTCTGTCAGTCTCAGAGCTACAGTATATCCTCCATGTCTCTGTCTGTCAGTCTCAGAGCTACAGTATCTCCTCCATGTCTCTGTCTGTCAGTCTCAGAGCTACAGTATATCCTCCATGTCTCTGTCTGTCAGTCTCAGAGCTACAGTATATCCTCCATGTCTCTGTCTGTCAGTCTCAGAGCTACAGTATATCCTCCATGTCTCTGTCTGTCAGTCTCAGAGCTACAGTATCTCCTCCATGTCTCTGTCTGTCAGTCTCAGAGCTACAGTACCTCCTCCATGTCTCTGTCTGTCAGTCTCAGAGCTACAGTACCTCCTCCATGTCTCTGTCTGTCAGTCTCAGAGCTACAGTATCTCCTCCATGTCTCTGTCTGTCAGTCTCAGAGCTACAGTATCTCCTCCATGTCTCTGTCTGTCAGTCTCAGAGCTACAGTATCTCCTCCATGTCTCTGTCTGTCAGTCTCAGAGCTACAGTATCTCCTCCTCCATGTCTCTGTCTGTCAGTCTCAGAGCTACAGTATCTCCTCCTCCATGTCTCTGTCTGTCAGTCTCAGAGCTACAGTATCTCCTCCATGTCTCTGTCTGTCAGTCTCAGAGCTACAGTATCTCCTCCTCCATGTCTCTGTCTGTCAGTCTCAGAGCTACAGTACCTCCTCCATGTCTCTGTCTGTCAGTCTCAGAGCTACAGTATCTCCTCCATGTCTCTGTCTGTCAGTCTCAGAGCTACAGTACCTCCTCCATGTCTCTGTCTGTCAGTCTCAGAGCTACAGTATCTCCTCCATGTCTCTGTCTGTCAGTCTCAGAGCTACAGTATATCCTCCATGTCTCTGTCTGTCAGTCTCAGAGCTACAGTACCTCCTCCTCCATGTCTCTGTCTGTCAGTCTCAGAGCTACAGTATCTCCTCCATGTCTCTGTCTGTCAGTCTCAGAGCTACAGTACCTCCTCCATGTCTCTGTCTGTCAGTCTCAGAGCTACAGTATCTCCTCCATGTCTCTGTCTGTCAGTCTCAGAGCTACAGTATCTCCTCCTCCATGTCTCTGTCTGTCAGTCTCAGAGCTACAGTACCTCCTCCATGTCTCTGTCTGTCAGTCTCAGAGCTACAGTACCTCCTCCATGTCTCTGTCTGTCAGTCTCAGAGCTACCGTATCTCCTCCATGTCTCTGTCTGTCAGTCTCAGAGCTACAGTATCTCCTCCATGTCTCTGTCTGTCAGTCTCAGAGCTACAGTATCTCCTCCATGTCTCTGTCTGTCAGTCTCAGAGCTACAGTATCTCCTCCTCCATGTCTCTGTCTGTCAGTCTCAGAGCTACAGTATCTCCTCCATGTCTCTGTCTGTCAGTCTCAGAGCTACAGTACCTCCTCCATGTCTCTGTCTGTCAGTCTCAGAGCTACAGTATATCCTCCATGTCTCTGTCTGTCAGTCTCAGAGCTACAGTATATCCTCCATGTCTCTGTCTGTCAGTCTCAGAGCTACAGTACCTCCTCCATGTCTCTGTCTGTCAGTCTCAGAGCTACAGTATCTCCTCCATGTCTCTGTCTGTCAGTCTCAGAGCTACAGTATCTCCTCCATGTCTCTGTCTGTCAGTCTCAGAGCTACAGTATCTCCTCCATGTCTCTGTCTGTCAGTCTCAGAGCTACAGTATCTCCTCCATGTCTCTGTCTGTCAGTCTCAGAGCTACAGTATCTCCTCCATGTCTCTGTCTGTCAGTCTCAGAGCTACAGTATCTCCTCCATGTCTCTGTCTGTCAGTCTCAGAGCTACAGTATATCCTCCATGTCTCTGTCTGTCAGTCTCAGAGCTACAGTATCTCCTCCTCCATGTCTCTGTCTGTCAGTCTCAGAGCTACAGTATATCCTCCATGTCTCTGTCTGTCAGTCTCAGAGCTACAGTACCTCCTCCATGTCTCTGTCTGTCAGTCTCAGAGCTACAGTACCTCCTCCATGTCTCTGTCTGTCAGTCTCAGAGCTACAGTACCTCCTCCATGTCTCTGTCTGTCAGTCTCAGAGCTACAGTATCTCCTCCATGTCTCTGTCTGTCAGTCTCAGAGCTACAGTATCTCCTCCTCCATGTCTCTGTCTGTCAGTCTCAGAGCTACAGTATATCCTCCATGTCTCTGTCTGTCAGTCTCAGAGCTACAGTATCTCCTCCATGTCTCTGTCTGTCAGTCTCAGAGCTACAGTATCTCCTCCATGTCTCTGTCTGTCAGTCTCAGAGCTACAGTACCTCCTCCATGTCTCTGTCTGTCAGTCTCAGAGCTACAGTATCTCCTCCATGTCTCTGTCTGTCAGTCTCAGAGCTACAGTACCTCCTCCATGTCTCTGTCTGTCAGTCTCAGAGCTACAGTACCTCCTCCATGTCTCTGTCTGTCAGTCTCAGAGCTACAGTACCTCCTCCATGTCTCTGTCTGTCAGTCTCAGAGCTACAGTATCTCCTCCATGTCTCTGTCTGTCAGTCTCAGAGCTACAGTATCTCCTCCATGTCTCTGTCTGTCAGTCTCAGAGCTACAGTACCTCCTCCATGTCTCTGTCTGTCAGTCTCAGAGCTACAGTATCTCCTCCATGTCTCTGTCTGTCAGTCTCAGAGCTACAGTATATCCTCCATGTCTCTGTCTGTCAGTCTCAGAGCTACAGTACCTCCTCCTCCATGTCTCTGTCTGTCAGTCTCAGAGCTACAGTATCTCCTCCATGTCTCTGTCTGTCAGTCTCAGAGCTACAGTACCTCCTCCATGTCTCTGTCTGTCAGTCTCAGAGCTACAGTATCTCCTCCATGTCTCTGTCTGTCAGTCTCAGAGCTACAGTATCTCCTCCTCCATGTCTCTGTCTGTCAGTCTCAGAGCTACAGTATCTCCTCCATGTCTCTGTCTGTCAGTCTCAGAGCTACAGTATATCCTCCATGTCTCTGTCTGTCAGTCTCAGAGCTACAGTATCTCCTCCTCCATGTCTCTGTCTGTCAGTCTCAGAGCTACAGTACCTCCTCCATGTCTCTGTCTGTCAGTCTCAGAGCTACAGTACCTCCTCCATGTCTCTGTCTGTCAGTCTCAGAGCTACCGTATCTCCTCCATGTCTCTGTCTGTCAGTCTCAGAGCTACAGTACCTCCTCCATGTCTCTGTCTGTCAGTCTCAGAGCTACCGTATCTCCTCCATGTCTCTGTCTGTCAGTCTCAGAGCTACAGTATCTCCTCCATGTCTCTGTCTGTCAGTCTCAGAGCTACAGTACCTCCTCCATGTCTCTGTCTGTCAGTCTCAGAGCTACAGTATCTCCTCCATGTCTCTGTCTGTCAGTCTCAGAGCTACAGTATCTCCTCCATGTCTCTGTCTGTCAGTCTCAGAGCTACAGTATCTCCTCCATGTCTCTGTCTGTCAGTCTCAGAGCTACAGTATCTCCTCCATGTCTCTGTCTGTCAGTCTCAGAGCTACAGTATCTCCTCCATGTCTCTGTCTGTCAGTCTCAGAGCTACAGTACCTCCTCCATGTCTCTGTCTGTCAGTCTCAGAGCTACAGTACCTCCTCCATGTCTCTGTCTGTCAGTCTCAGAGCTACAGTATCTCCTCCATGTCTCTGTCTGTCAGTCTCAGAGCTACAGTATATCCTCCATGTCTCTGTCTGTCAGTCTCAGAGCTACAGTACCTCCTCCATGTCTCTGTCTGTCAGTCTCAGAGCTACAGTATATCCTCCATGTCTCTGTCTGTCAGTCTCAGAGCTACAGTACCTCCTCCATGTCTCTGTCTGTCAGTCTCAGAGCTACAGTATATCCTCCATGTCTCTGTCTGTCAGTCTCAGAGCTACAGTATATCCTCCATGTCTCTGTCTGTCAGTCTCAGAGCTACAGTATATCCTCCATGTCTCTGTCTGTCAGTCTCAGAGCTACAGTATCTCCTCCATGTCTCTGTCTGTCAGTCTCAGAGCTACAGTATATCCTCCATGTCTCTGTCTGTCAGTCTCAGAGCTACAGTATCTCCTCCTCCATGTCTCTGTCTGTCAGTCTCAGAGCTACAGTATATCCTCCATGTCTCTGTCTGTCAGTCTCAGAGCTACAGTACCTCCTCCATGTCTCTGTCTGTCAGTCTCAGAGCTACAGTACCTCCTCCATGTCTCTGTCTGTCAGTCTCAGAGCTAGTATATCTACAGTAAATGAACTCCTTTTGCATTATTTATGTCGTTTTATAAATGATCTAGCTATTCCCCATAGCTAGTCACATAAACCCCCAGGATGGTTTTCTGCTACAGTATAGACTCCCCTTACAGGCAGAGGTTTCCAGCTATCAGAATAAGACAGGTGTGTGTGTGAGTGGAGGTTGTGTAAACAAAACTACTGCATAAATATGAAATACATTCGCTTCAATCTTTCCCCAAATATATACCTGTTTGGATTTGTTCAATCTGGTCACTTTCTCGCTCTCTGTCTCTCTATCTCTCTCTGTCTCTCTCCGTCTCTCTCTCTCTCGCTCTCTCTCTGTCTCTCTCTCTCTGTCTATCGCTCTCTCTCTGTCTCTTGCTCTCTCTCTGTCTCTTGCTCTCTCTCTGTCTCTTGCTCTCTCTCTGTCTCTTGCTCTCTCTCTGTCTCTTGCTCTCTCTCTGTCTCTTGCTCTCTCTCTGTCTCTTGCTCTCTCTCTGTCTCTTGCTCTCTCTCTGTCTCTTGCTCTCTCTCTGTCTCTCGCTCTCTCTCTGTCTCTCGCTCTCTCTGCCTCTCTCTGTCTCTCTCTGTCTATCGCTCTCTCTCTCCCTCCCTCTCTCTCTCTCTCTACTCCAAGATATCTCTGTCTTACCCATGGCAAGACCCAGTAGGTTCTGTACTCTGGAGTTCACCCCAACAATCCTGTACAGACCCTGCTCATCGATGCCTGTGGGAGGGAACAGAACAGAGACACAGAAAAGTATTCAGACCCCTTGACTTCTTCCACATTTTGTTACGTTACAACCTTGTTCTAAAATGAATTAAATAAAACATTTTCCTCAGCAATCTACACACAATACCCCAAAAGGACAATTGTCTGTAGAGCTCAGAGACAGGATTGTGTTGAAGCATTGAAGGTCCCCAAGAACACAGTGGCCTCCATCATTCTTAAATGGAACAAGTTTGGAACCACAAAGACTCTTCCTAGAGCGGGCCGCCCGGCCAAACTGAGTAATCGGGGGAGAAGGGCTTTGGTCAGGGAGGTGACTAAGAACCTGATGGTCACTCTAACAGAGCTCTAGAGTTTCTCTGTGGAGATGGGAGAACCTTCAAGAAGGACAACCATCTCTGCAGCACTCCACCAATCAGGCCTTTATGGTAGAGGCCAGACGGAAGCCACTCCTCAGTAAAAGGCACCTGACAGCCCACTTGGAGTTTGCCAAAAGGCACCTAAATACTCTCAGACCATGAGAAACAAGATTCTCTGGTTTGATGAAACCAAGATTGAACTCTTTGGCCTGAATGCCAAGCGTCACGTCTGGAGGAAACCTGGCACCATCCCTACAGTGAAGCATCGTGGTGGCAGCATCATGCTGTGGGGTTGTTTTTCAGCAGCAGGGACTGGGAGACTAGTCAGGATCGAGGCAAAGATGAACAGAGCAAAGTACAGAGAGATCCTTGATGAAAACCTGCTCAGAGAGCTCAGGACTGGGGTGAAGGTTCACCTTCCAACAGGACAATGACTCTAAGCACACAGCCAAGACAACGCAGGAGTGGCTTCGGGACAAGTCTCTGAATGTCCTTGAGTGGTCCAGCCAGAGCTCGGACTTGAACCAGATCGAACATCTCTGGAGAGACCTGAGAATAGCTGTGCCGCAACGCTCCCCATCCAACCTGACAGAGCTGGAGAATCCTACCCAAGAAGACTCGAGGCTGTAATCGCTGCCAAAGGTTCTTCAATAAAGTACTGAGCAAAGTGTCTGAATACTTATGTAAATGTGATATTTCAGTTTTTTTAATTTTGAATAGATTAGCTAACATTTCTAAAAAACAGTTTTATCTTTGTCATTATGGGTTATTGTGTGTAGATTGATAAGGGGAAAAATATTTTTTATCCGTTTTAGAATAAGGTTGTAACGTAACAAAATGTGGAAAAAGTCAAGGGGTCTGAATACTTTCCGAAAGCACAGTATATAAAGATCTTATAGGACCTATAAGAGACACACTGCCGATGACACCAGATTGACAGTACAGTAGTATTAGAGCATACTACTGTGTGGGCTGTAAGCAGCCAAGCCTTAGTTCAATACCTCTGGTCTCCACAGCATAGATGAACTTCTTCACAACGTTGAAGCCAACCACGTCCAGCTGGACCACTGTTACATGGAGAGAGAGGAATGGAGAGAGGGAAGAGGGAGAGAGGGAGGGAGGTATAGAGAAAAAAAGAGAGGGAGAAACAGAGGTAAAGAAGAAAATAAATCCCATCAATTATCAGTGTGCATTGATCTGGACAGATGGTAGAGTAAAGATAATAAATACCAATGAGTCACTTACTGCCTTCACTCTGGCTGTCTCTGTTTAAGTTATAGACCTGGAAGGAACAGAAACGCCCGGTTACCACGGTTACACCGCTTAGCTTTACCGCCAGCACCACCAGTCTCAAACACCTATCTGTGTACTGAACCCAGGCTGTACTTACATAAGCCCATGTACACCATGCTGAAATAAAACACTGTTGGACACAGTATGTCAGACTACCTGGCCGCTGTGTAGTAAAACAGTACATTGGCATCAATGGAGAGACCACAGCCTGCGGTCTTCCTCCGATAGAGCCTACTGATTCAAGTGGCTTCCTGAAGGAGCTGAAGGTTAGTTATTCAGCTATGCATCTTCTGGAACCGGTGTTTCAGGAAGGCCTGCAGCATCATCAAGGACCCCACACACCCCAGACACCAGCTGTTCACTCCCTCACCGTCGGGCAGACGGTATCGAAGCGTGAGGTCTGATACCAACAGACTCAGAGACAGTTTCTATCTACAAGCCATCAGACTGCTGAACACTTGAACTGGACTGACTACCTGCTGTGATTCTACGAGCCTTAACACTCATGTATTCACTCACACACACACACACACACATTCATGCTACACACACACCTGCTGTGATTCTACGAGTCTTAACACTCATGTATTCACTCACACACACACACACACACATTCATGCTACACACACACCTGCTGTGATTCTACGAGTCTTAACACTCATGTATTCACACACACACACACACACACACACACACACACACACACACACACACACACACACACACACACACACACACACACACACACACACACACACACACACACACACACACACACACACACACTTCCATGCTACACACACATTCATGCTACACACACACCTGCTGCTACCAGTCTCTTATTATGATTTGTAAATACTGTACAATTTAAACACTTCCCCCTTCCACAAAACAAAACAGGTGTAAATATTGGACTATAAATTGTGTCTTCCTGTATTATAATAAATGCTAACATGTTTATTCTATTCTACTGTCATTTACTTTATGTTCGTATTCTTATCTGTATTATTTCTTATTGTTGTTGCATTGCATTTCATTGGACGGTGTGTAACATGTGTATCCTGTATATGCGACTAATACAAAAAGAACATGGAGATTACGGAGTTCCTGTGATGGGCTAGACACACACATATACACATACACACGCACGCGCATACACACAGGATGGGTGTGTAACCGTGGCAACATACCGGTTCTCTCCCATCCATTGCCTCCATCCACAGCCTACGGTCTTCCTCCGATAGAGCCTGCATGGTGATCACCCCCGACCTGCAACACACACACACACTGATACAGGCTCACCTTCAGCTGTCAATACAGTCCTGCTTCAAACCACACACACACACACACACACACACACACACACACACACACACACACACACACACACACACACACACACACACACACACACACACACACACACATACATACAGGCTCACCTTCAGCTGTCAATACAGTCCTGCTTCAAACCACACACACACACACACTGATACACATACACACATCCGCGCCACACACACACACACACACATGCGTGCATATACAGACATGGACACACGCGCACGCACTCATAAACACACACACACACCATAATGCACCATAATGAACACTCTGCCTAACACTCACAGTCAAGTTGTCCTTGTGAACTGTTAAAGCATGTTGAGTCCAGCTTTTACTGACATGCTGATAAAAAGGGTTGTGGTTACAACAACTGTACACTGCATCTAGCAAACACACACACACACACGCTGGGCAGAGGACACATACAAACACACACACACACACACTGGGCAGAGAAGACACACATACAATGGGCAGAGAACACACACTCACACACACACTGGGCAGAGGACACACACACACACACACACACACACACACTGGGCAGAGAACACACACATACAATGGACAGAGAACACACACTCACACACACACTGGGCAGAGGACACACACACACACACTGGGCAGAGGACACACACACACACATACATACATACACACACTGGGCAGAGGACACACACACACACACACTGGGCAGAGGACACACACACTAGAGGTCGACCGATTTGTCAAGTTTTCATAACAATCGGAAATCGGTAATTTTGGACGCCGATTTTGCCGATTATTTATTTATTTAAATTTTTTTTTTTTTACACCTTTATTTAACTAGGCAAGTCAGTTAAGAACACATTCTTATTTTCAATGACGGCCTAGGAACAGTGGGTTAACTGCCTTGTTCAGGGGCAGAACGACAGATTTTTACCTTGTCAGCTCAGGGATTCAATCTTGCAATCTTACGGTTAACTAGTCCAACGCTCTAACCACCTGCCTCACGAGGAGCCCGCCTGTTACGTGAATGCAGTAAGAAGCCAAGGTAAGTTGCTAGCTAGCATTAAACGTATCTTATAAAAAACAATCAATCAATCAATCATAATCACTAGTTATAACTACACATGGTTGATGATATTACTAGTTTATCTAGCTTGTCCTGCGTTGCATATAATCGATGAGGTGCGCATTCGCGAAAAAGGACTGTCGTTGCTCCAACGTGTACCTAACCATAAACATCAATGTCTTTCTTAAAATCAATACACAAAAGTATATATTTTTAAACCTGCATATTTAGCTAAAAGAAATCCAGGTTAGCAGGCAATATTAACCAGGTGAAATTGTGTCACTTCTCTTGCGTTCATTGCACGCAGAGTCAGTGTATATGCAACAGTTTGGGCCGCCTGGCTCGTTGCGAACTAATTTGCCAGAATTTTACGTAATTATGACATAACATTGAAGGTTGTGCAATGTAACAGGAATATTTAGACTTATGGATGCCACCCGTTAGATAAAATACGTAACGGTTCCGTATTTCACTGAAAGAATAAACATTTTGTTTTCGAGATGATAGTTTCCAGATTCGACCATATTAATGACCTAAGGCTCGTATTTCTGTGTGTTATTATGTTATAATTAAGTCTATGATTTGATAGAGCAGTCTGACTGAGCGGTGGTAGGCACCAGCAGGCTCGTAAGCATTCATTCAAACAGCACTTTCGTGCGTTTTGCCAGCAGCTCTTCGCTGTGCTTCAAGCATTGCGCTGTTTATGACTTCAAGCCCATCAACTCCCAAGATTAGGCTGGTGTAACCGATGTGAAATGGCTAGCTAGTTAGCGGGGTGCGCGCTAATAGCGTTTCAAACGTCACTCGCTCTGAGACTTGGAGTAGTTGTTCCCCGTGCTCTGCATGGGTAACGCTGCTTCGAGGGTGGCTGTTGTCGATGTGTTCCTGGTTCGAGCCCAGGTAGCGGCGAGGAGAGGGATGGAAGCTATACTGTTACACATGCAATACTAAAGTGCCTATAAGAACATCCAATAGTCAAAGGTATATGAAATACAAATCGTATAGAGAGAAATGGTCCTATAATTCCTATAATAACTACAACCTAAAACTTCTTACCTGGGAATATTGAAGACTCATGTTAAAAGGAACCACCAGCTTTCATATGTTCTCATGTTCTGAGCAAGGAACTGAAACGTTAGCTTTCTTACATGGCACATATTGCACTTTTACTTTCTTCTCCAACACTTTGTTTTTGCATTATTTAAACCAAATTGAACATGTTTCATTATTTATTTGAGGCTAAATGGACTTTTATTGATGTATTATATTAAGTTAAAATAAGTGTTCATTCGGTATTGTTGTAATTGTCATTATTACAAATACATTTAAAAAATCGTCCGATTAATCGGTATCGGCTTTTTTTTTTGGTCCTCCAATAATCGGTATCGGTATCGGCGTTGAAAAATCATAATCGGTCGACCTCTAACACACACACACACACACACACACACACACACACACACACACACACACACACACACACACACACACACACACACACACACACACACACACACACACACACACTGAGCAGAGGACACACAAACACACACTGGGCAGAGGACACATACACATCATGAATAAATAAAGAGGACTGAGTGCAGGAACGGGCTGATGACGGTGGAGAGAGATCTGAGGCTGTAGTGTCGGGGAGGCACAGACTCTGCTGCTCTAACTGCAGTCAGACAACACTCTGCTAAGACTGGCCTGGATAGGAGAGGAGGCAGACATCTCTCATGATCTAACTTACACCCTCATCTTCAAAACTAGACCTTCTAGCGTCTGTCTCCAGGCAGCTTGTAGTGTTCACAGGACAGGCACGGCTTAATGCTGAACAAAGCATTTCAAACTACTTCCATCTTAATGTTGAACAAAGCATTTCAAACTACTTCCATCTTAATGTTGAACAAAGCATTTCAAACTGCTCTCATCTTAATGTTGAACAAAGCATTTCAAACCACCCCTCATCTTCATCTGCAATTAATGTAACATTAAAGAGACAAGCTGTGTACTGGGATTTTGCGATTGCCAATCCTCATTAAGATCCTCTGTGTTGAGCTCTCTCACTAGTCACTCAGCCACAGCCACAGCCTCAGCCCCAGCAAGACTTGTGAGCACCACCCTGTGGTTGGAATGGGTCACAACAAGCTATTCGACAGCAGCAATGACTCACCTGTCTACGCCCTCCACATCAAAACAGAACCTCTTCTCTATAGAGTCCGTCTTCCGCCTTGTGCAGGACTTCAGAGTGAAGCTCTCCTCCTCTCCCTGAAAGACAGGGGTGACCTTAATCAACCTTTAAGAAGAGATATTTTATGACATTCAAGTTAAATCAATGTGAAGTTCCTTTCCCAACGTGTATGGAACCATGTCATTACGGTGCATTTCTTATATTATCGAAGTTAATTGGGGACAAGGACTAGGATGGACGGACTCAAAGGACCTAGGAAAAGATGTGTAGGAAGCTTAGATGTATCATTCCAGTGCAACTATTTTACAGCCCATCTCCCTACTATCAATCCCTCCTCTCCCCTTTCCTCTCCTTTCCTTTCCTCTCTTCGTCTCCCCTTTCCTTTCCTCCCCTCTCCTCTCCTCTCTTCTCCTCTCCTTTCCTCTCCTCATCTCCCCTTTCCTCTCCTTTCCTCCCCTCTCCTCTCCTTTCCTCTCCTCATCTACCCTTTCCTCTCTCCTTTCCTCCTCATCTACCCTTTCCTCTCCTTCTCTCCTTTCCTCCCCTTTCCTCTCCTTTCCTCTTCTCTCCTCTCCTCCCCTTTCCTCTCTCCTCTCTTCTCCTCCTCTCCCCTCTCCTCCCCTTTCTTCTCACCCCTCCCCTTTCCTCTCCTCTCCTCTACTCTCCTCCCCTTCCCTCTCCTCTTCTCCCCTGTCCTCTCCTTTCCTCTCCTCTCCTCCTTCAAAGGGACTGCATTAGCACCTGAAGTGTCACTACTCTGTTTGTACACAGGATCCCAGCAGACACAGGGCAGTAATCCTGAGAGAGGGACCATCAAGCCACAACTCTGATGTGTTCCGAATGATAGGTCCTCTCCTCTCTGATTCTTCCTCTCATGTCCTCTCATGTCCTCTCCCCTCTCCTGCCCTTTCTCCTCTTCCCCCATCACTTCTCTCCCTTCATCTCCCTCTCTCTGCCATCCTTTTCTCCACAGTACACTTCAATCAGTGTCCGACATATCGGTTCACTGATATTATCAGCCGATATTGGCCTTTTACAGCTATCGGACGATAATTCCACCGATAAACAATATTCAATAAATAGGATGAAAAAAGGTAATCTCATGCTGATCTGAACACTTACAGACATAATGATGTCATTCATTTCACCATGTAAGAAATCAACATTTGAAACATATTTCTTGGGCAATTTAGAAAAGACTTTTTCATTTCCCCGGTGTAAAACACTATATCGACAGTTTTCCCCAAAAGAACTGCAGTCATTCAAACCTCTAGAGACAGATGTCACACATGATTTCTGCTTTAAATCGTGACTGGGAGGCCTTAAATATGAATGTGTCTAATTAATGTGTCTATGGCTCTGTTCATGAGGGTTGGAGAAGCCCCTGAGGTTTCTGGAGAGCTCTCTCTCTCTCTGTGTGTGTGTGTGTGTGTGTGTGTGTGTGTGTGTGTGTGTGTGTGTGTGTGTGTGTGTGTGTGTGTGTGTGTGTGTGTGTGTCTGTGTGTGTGTGTGTAGTAATTGGATGAGTTGGCCCCTGTAGGTGGGGCTCTAGTCTCCCCTATACCCTATACTTGGGTGTATTAGAGCAGAACTTATCCCTGTCAAGATGTTGGGCTTGGCATGGGCACTGTGTTAACTACTGTCTGAGAGTGGCACTGCAGGAGAGGCTGGCCCGCTGCCAGCTCTGTGTGTCAACCCTGCCAGCCCTGAGTCACGGTACCATGACCTGCCGCCCATGCCAAGATAAGAGCCCTGCATCATCGCCGATAGGCGAAAACAAGCAAGCGACCGATGCCAATATTTCTTTCTCTCTATTCTCGCTCTTCTCTCTCTCACTCTCTGTCTCTCTGCTCCAACAACTACATGGTCCCACGGCATGGCAGAGTGGCATTCTGGGTAGAAACAAACAGACAACGCACCACTTTGCCTCCAGACTTCTGGTCAAACAGGACCATGGTGACTCGTTTGGGCTCTCGATGGTAGGTGCAGTAGTACTTGACCCAGGTTGACACAAAAGAACCTGAGAGAGGGAAGCAAGAGAAGCAGAGAGAAGCAGACAGAGAAGCAGAGAACAAGCAGAGAGAGAAGCAGAGAGAAGCAGACAGAGAAGCAGAGAACAAGCAGAGAGAGAAGCAGAGAGAGAAGCAGAGAGAGAAGCAGAGAGAAGCAGAGAGAGAAGCAGAGAGAAGCAGAGAGAGAAGCAGAGAGACGTACAGAGAGAAGCAGAGAGAAAAGCAGAGAAAAGCAGAGAGAAGCAGAGAGAGAAGCAGAGAGACGTACAGAGAGAAGCAGAGAGAAGCAGAGAGAGAAGCAGAGAGAAAAGCAGAGAGAAGCAGAGAGAGAAGCAGAGAGAAGCAGAGAGAGAAGCAGAGAGAAGCAGAGAGAGAAGCAGAGAGAGAAGCAGAGAGAGAAGCAGAGAGAGAAGCAGAGAGAGAAGCAGAGAGAGAAGCAGAGAGAAAAGCAGAGAGAAAAGCAGAGAGAAAAGCAGAGAGAAGCAGAGAGAAGCAGAGAGAAAAGCAGAGAGAAGCAGAGAGAAGCAGAGAGAAGCAGAGAGAGAAGCAGAGAGAGAAGCAGAGAGAGAAGCAGAGAGAAGCAGAGAGAAAAGCAGAGAAAAGCAGAGAAAAGCAGAGAGAAGCAGAGAGAGAAGCAGAGAGAGAAGCAGAGAGAAGCAGAGAGAGAAGCAGAGAGAAGCAGACAGGGAAGCAGAGAACAAGCAGAGAGAGAAGCAGAGAGAAGCAGACAGAGAAGCAGAGAGAGAAGCAGAGAACAAGCAGAGAGAAGCAGAGAGAGAAGCAGAGAGAAGCAGACAGAGAAGCAGAGAGAGAAGCAGAGAGACGTACAGAGAGAAGCAGAGAGAAAAGCAGAGAAAAGCAGAGAGAAGCAGAGAGAGAAGCAGAGAGACGTACAGAGAGAAGCAGAGAGAAGCAGACAGAGAAGCAGAGAGAAAAGCAGAGAGAAAAGCAGAGAGAAGCAGAGAGAAGCAGAGAGAGAAGCAGAGAGAAAAGCAGAGAGAAGCAGAGAGAGAAGCAGAGAGAGAAGCAGAGAGAGAAGCAGAGAGAAGCAGAGAGAGAAGCAGAGAGAGAAGCAGAGAGAAAAGCAGAGAGAAAAGCAGAGAGAAGCAGAGAGAGAAGCAGAGAGAGAAGCAGAGAGAGAAGCAGAGAGCGGGGAAGCAATGAAAAAATGGTTTTGGTTACCAATTTATTACTGCACATGCTCAGTGCCCTTGTCACCTCTTGGAGTCTCATCCTGAATACAATTACTCTTGTTGTTTCTATGGGGAAATGCAAATCTATTTGTACAACAACACTGGTACTACTTTTCTAAATGGTAAAAATAAATGACTAAATAGTGATGTAAAATGTGACCTTATCGCATCATGAGAGAGAGAAAGAACTGTCTGTGTGTGTGTGCTTGTGTGTGTGAGAGTGAGAGACAGTGAGATCGAGAACGAGAAAGGAGTGAGAGAGACAGAGAGCATGATGGGACACTCACGTTTCTCCTGTACAAACAGGTATCCCTCCATGGTGTCATGGCTGATGCTCTTGTGTTCATGGGGGTTCTCCTTCATCTTCCTCATCAGACACTCCACCTCAGACCGGGTGCTTTCAAAACGGTTCCGCGTCTGAACAGGGCAGGAGAGGAGACAGAATGATGGAAACATCCCACCTACCATCCTGCATTCTGAGCAATTCACCACTGTCTGTAGTTGTTGGGTTAGGGCTATTGACCACTGTCTGTAGTTGTTGGGTTAGGGCTATTGACCACTGTCTGTAGTTGTTGGGTTAGGGCTATTGACCACTGTCTGTAGTTGTTGGGTTAGGGCTATTGACCACTGTCTGTAGTTGTTGGGTTAGGGCTATTGACCACTGTCTGTAGTTGTTGGGTTAGGGCTATTGACCACTGTCTGTAGTTGTTGGGTTAGGGCTATTGACCACTGTCTGTAGTTGTTGGGTTAGGGCTATTGACCACTGTCTGTAGTTGTTGGGTTAGGGCTATTGACCACTGTCTGTAGTTGTTGGGTTAGGGCTATTGACCACTGTCTGTAGTTGTTGGGTTAGGGCTATTGACCACTGTCTGTAGTTGTTGGGTTAGGGCTATTGACCACTGTCTGTAGTTGTTGGGTTAGAGCTATTGACCACTGTCTGTAGTTGTTGGGTTAGGGCTATTGACCACTGTCTGTAGTTGTTGGGTTAGGGCTATTGACCACTGTCTGTAGTTGTTGGGTTAGGGCTATTGACCACTGTCTGTAGTTGTTGGGTTAGGGCTATTGACCACTGTCTGTAGTTGTTGGGTTAGGGCTATTGACCACTGTCTGTAGTTGTTGGGTTAGGGCTATTGACCACTGTCTGTAGTTGTTGGGTTAGGGCTATTGACCACTGTCTGTAGTTGTTGGGTTAGGGCTATTGACCACTCTCTGTAGTTGTTGGGTTAGGGCTATTGACCACTGTCTGTAGTTGTTGGGTTAGGGCTATTGACCACTGTCTGTAGTTGTTGGGTTAGGGCTATTGACCACTGTCTGTAGTTGTTGGGTTAGGGCTATTGACCACTGTCTGTAGTTGTTGGGTTAGGGCTATTGACCACTGTCTGTAGTTGTTGGGTTAGGGCTATTGACCACTGTCTGTAGTTGTTGGGTTAGGGCTATTCACCACTGTCTGTAGTTGTTGGGTTAGGGCTATTGACCACTGTCTGTAGTTGTTGGGTTAGGGCTATTCACCACTGTCTGTAGTTGTTGGGTTAGGGCTATTGACCACTGTCTGTAGTTGTTGGGTTAGGTCTATTGACCACTGTCTGTAGTTGTTGTGTTAGGGGTATTGACCACTGTCTGTAGTTGTTGTGTTAGGGGTATTGACCACTCTCTGTAGTTGTTGGGTTAGGGCTATTGACCACTGTCTGTAGTTGTTGGGTTAGGGGTATTGACCACTGTCTGTAGTTGTTGGGTTAGGGCTATTGACCACTGTCTGTAGTTGTTGGGTTAGGGCTATTGACCACTGTCTGTAGTTGTTGGGTTAGGGCTATTGACCACTGTCTGTAGTTGTTGGGTTAGGTCTATTGACCACTGTCTGTAGTTGTTGGGTTAGGGGTATTGCCTTGAAAGGCCACTGGGTTAGGGGTATTGCCTTGAAAGGCCACTGGGTTAGGGGTATTGCCTTGAAAGGCCACTGGGTTAGGGGTATTGCCTTGAAAGACCACTGGGTTAGGGGTATTGCCTTGAAAGGCCACTGGGTTAGGGGTATTGCCTTGAAAGGCCACTGGGTTAGGGGTATTGCCTTGAAAGGCCACTGGGTTAGGGGTATTGCCTTGAAAGGCCACTGGGTTAGGGGTATTGCCTTGAAAGGCCACTGGGTTAGGGGTATTGCCTTGAAAGACCACTGGGTTAGGGGTATTGCCTTGAAAGACCACTGGGTTAGGGGTATTGCCTTGAAAGACCACTGGGTTAGGGGTATTGCCTTGAAAGACCACTGGGTTAGGGGTATTGCCTTGAAAGACCACTGGGTTAGGGGTATTGCCTTGAAAGACCACTGGGTTAGGGGTATTGCCTTGAAAGGCCACTGGGTTGGCAAAAGAGGAAATCTGATCAGCACCTCATGCCTGTAATGTATGGCATTAACATGAATCTTACATTCTGAATGCTGATGGTGAGGTCTGTCTTGAAGTGGTTGAAGTCTTTGGCCAGTTCGTACCCATGATGGTAGTAAGTAAACAGCCCCTGAAGGAATGCCAGCAACTAGAATTGATGTAGAGGATGACAGGTTGAGAAACATTCCTCTCAACTCAATTCAATGAAATCAACCAAATCTACTCTCATTTGTTTTCAAAGGTACTTGTTGTCAGCTACATTCTAAAGCTACATATGTAGGATCCTAATTTGATGACCCTGTTGCAGGAGAACCTTCCTGAAATGCAGGAAATTGAAGTGTATTCAAGGTTAAAAAAGCTTTTTGAAGTTTGTCATTTCCACAAAATTCAGACTTGATTTTTACCTTAGGAAAAATGTATCAACCCCTACAAAAATGTCTGTTAATTATAATCCACATAGGAAATGTGAATTATTATACTGTTGCTACAGGATTATTTTCCTGCTGTAGTAAACTGGCTGAAATGAAGATATTACATCTGTACATGTGTAGACAGTGTGGTTCATAGAGAGATGAGGTGATTGAGCATGAGAGTTGTATAGACTAAAGTAACTGTAGTACAGCAACAAACTCGCAATAACATCTGCTAAACACGTGTATGTGACCAATAACATCTGTTAAACACGTGTATGTGACCAATAACATCTGCTAAACACGTGTATGTGACCAATAACATCTGTTAAACACGTGTATGTGACCAATAACATCTGCTAAACACGTGTATGTGACCAATAACATCTGCTAAACACGTGTATGTGACCAATAACATCTGCTAAACACGTGTATGTGACCAATAACATCTGCTAAACACGTGTATGTGACCAATAACAGTTGATTTGATTTGAGTAGTACAGTAACAGTAGTACAGTAACAGCAGTAACAGTAGTACAGTGACAGTAGTAACAGAAGTACAGTAACAGTAGTACAGTAACGATAGTACATTAACCGTGGTAACAGTTGTACAGTAACAGTAGTACAGTAACTGTAGTACAGTCACAGTAGTACAGTAACAGTAGCACAGTAACAGTAGAATAGTAACAGTAGTAACAGTAGTACAGTAACCGTAGTAACAGTAGTACAGTAACAGTGGACCAGTAACAGTAGAACGGTAACTGTAGTACAGCCACAGTAGTACAGTAACAGTAGCACAGTAACAGTAGTACAGTAACAGTAGAACAGCAACAGTAATATAGTAATTGTAGCAACAGTAGTAGAGTAACAGTAGTACAGTAACAGCAGCCCAGTAACAGTAGTAACAGTTGTAAAGTAACAATAGTACAGTAACAGTAGTACAGTAACAGTAGTACAGTAACAGTGGTAACAGTGGTACAGTAACAGGGGTGCAGTAACAGTTTAACAGTAGCCATGGTATAGTAACAGTAGCACAGTCACAGTAGTAACAGTAGTATAGTAACAGTGGTACAGTAGCCGTAGTAACAGTAGTACAGTAACAATGGTACAGTAACAGTGGTACATTAACCGTAGTAACAGTAGTACAGTAACAGTAGTACAGTAACGGTAGTACAGTCACAGCAGTACAGTAACATTAGCACTGTAACAGCAGTACAGTAACAGTAGTAACAGTAGTAACAGTAGTACAGTAACAGTAGTAACAGTAGTACAGTAACGGTAGAACAGTAACAGTAGTATAGTAACAGCAGCACAGCAACAGTAGCATAGTAAAAGTAGTGACAGTTGTACAGCAACAATAGTACAGTAACAGTAGTAAAGTAACAGTAGTACAGTAACCACAGTAACAGTAGTACAGTAACAGCAGTAACAGTAGTACAGTAACAGTAGTAGCAGTAGTACAGTAACAGTAGTACAGTAACGATAGTACATTAACCGTGGAAACAGTTGTACAGTAACATTAGTACAGCAACTGTAGTACAGTCACAGTAGTACAGTAACAGCAGCACAGTAACAGTAGAATAGTAACAGTAGTACAGTAACCGTAGTAACAGTACGGTACAGTAACAGTGGTACAGTAACAGTAGTAACAGTGGTACAGTAACAGCAGCACAGTAACAGTAGTACAGTAACCGTAGTAACAGTAGTAACAGTGGTACAGTAACAGTGGACCAGTAACAGTAAAACAGTAACAGTGGTACAGTAACAGTAGCACAGTAGCAGTAGTATAGTAACAGTAGTAACAGTAGAACGGTAACTGTAGTAACAGTAGTATAGCAACTGTGGTACAGTAACAGTAGTACAGTAACAGTAGTACAGTAGTACAGTAACAGTAGTACAGTAGTACAGTAACAGTAGAACAGTAACTGTAGTAACAGTAGCATAGTAACAGTAGTATAGCAACTGTGGTACAGTAACAGTAGTACAGTAACAGTAGTAACAGTAGCACAGTAACTGTAGTACAGTACCAGTAGTAGCAGTAGTACAGTAACAGTAGTACAGTAACAGTAACAACTGTAGTACAGTAACAGTAGTACAGTAACAGTAGTACAGTAACAGTAGTACAGTAACAGTAGTACAGTAACAGTAGTACAGTAACAGTAACAACTGTAGTACAGTAACAGTAGTAGCAGTAGTACAGTAACAGTAGTACAGTAACAGTAGTAGCAGTAGTACAGTAACAGTAGTACAGTAACAGTAGTAGCAGTAGTACAGTAACAGTAGTACAGTAACAGTAGTACAGTAACAGTAGTACAGTAACAGCATGAAACATGGACCTACTGCAGCAAGGGAAAGGTATGTGTTACTTCATGGAAACATGGACCTACTGCAGCAAGGGAAAGGTGTGTGCTTACTTCATGGAAACATGGACCTACAGTAACGATAATACATTAACCGTGGTAACAGTTGTACAGTAACAGTAGTACAGCAACTGTAGTACAGTCACAGTAGTACAGTAACAGCAGCACAGTAACAGTAGTACAGTAACCGTAGTAACAGTAGTAACAGTACCAGTAGTAACAGTGGTACAGTAACAGTGGACCAGTAACAGTAAAACAGTAACAGTAGTACAGTTACAGTAGTACAGTAACAGTAGTACAGTAGTACAGTAACAGTAGCACAGTAACTGTAGTAACAGTAGCACAGTAACTGTAGTATAGTACCAGTAGTAGCAGTAGTACAGTAACAGTAGTAACAGTAGTACAGTAACAGTAGTACAGTAACAGTAGTACAGTAACAGTAGAACAGTAACAGTAGTACAGTAACAGTAGTACAGTAACAGTAACAACTGTAGTACAGTAACAGTAGTACAGTAACAGTAGTACAGTAACAGTAACAACTGTAGTACAGTAACAGTAGTAGCAGTAGTACAGTAACAGTAGAACAGTAACAGTAGTACAGTAACAGTAACAACTGTAGTACAGTAACAGTAGTAGCAGTAGTACAGTAACAGTAGAACAGTAGCAGTAGTACAGTAACAGTAGTACAGTAACAGTAGTACAGTAACAGTAGTACAGTAACAGCAGAACAGTAACAGTAGTACAGTAACGGTAGAACAGTAACAGTAGTAACAATAGTATAGTAACAGTGGCACAGTGGTACAGTAACAGTAGCACAGTAACAGTAGTATAGTGACAGTAGTGACAGTAGCACAGTAACAGTAGTACAGCAACAGTAGTAGCAGTAGTACAGCGACTATACTACATTGACAGTAGAACAGTAACAGTAGAACAGTAACAGTACCACAGTAACCGTAGTAACCATAGTACAGCAAATGTAGTACAGTAACAGTAGTACAGCGGCTATACTACAGCAACTGTAGTAACAGTAGCACAGCAACTATACTATGGTAACTGTAGTACAGTAACAGTAGTAACAGTAGTACATTAACTGTAGTACAGTAACAGTACTAACAGTAGTACAGCAACTGTAGTACAGTAACTGTAGTAACAGTAGAACAGTAACTGTTGTACAGCAACAGTAGTAAAGTAACAGTAGTACAGCAACAGTTTAACAGTAACCATAGAACATTAGTATAGTAACATTAGTATAGTAACAGCAATAACAGTGGTAGAGTAACAGTAGCATAGTAACAGTAGCATAGTAACAGTAGCACAGTAACAGTAGTATAGTAACAGTAGTACCTGTAGTACAGTAACTGTAGTACGGTAACAGTAGTACCAGTAATACAGCAACTATACTACAGTAACAGTAGAACAGTAACTGTAGTACAGTCACAGTAGTACAGTAACAGTAGTATAATAACAGTAGTACCAGTAGTACAGCAACTATACTACAGTAACAGTAGAACAGTAACTGTAGTACAGTCACAGTAGTACAGTAACCGTAGTATAGTAACAGTAGTACCAGTAGTACAGCAACTATACTACAGTAACAGTAGAACAGGAACTGTAGTACAGTCACAGTAGTAACTGTAGTATATCAACTGTAGTACGGTAACAGTAGTAACAGTAGTACAGCAACTGTAGTACAGTAACAGTGGCAATGTAACAGTAGTAACAGTGGTAGAGCAACAGTAGCACAGTAACAGTAGTATAGTAACCATAGTACAGTAACAGTAGCACAGTAGCAGTAGTATAGTGACAGTAGTAACAGTAGTACAGTGACAGTAGTGCAGTAACAGTAGTACAGCAACTATACTACAGTGGCAGTAGAACAGTAACAGTAGAACAGTAACAGTAACCGTAGTAACCGTAGTACAGCAACTGTAGTACAGTAACTGTAGTAACAGTAGTGCAGTAACAGCAGTAACAGTGCTAGAGTAACAGTAGCATAGTAACAGTACCACAGTAACAGTAGTATAGTAACAGTAGTAACAGTAGCACAGCAACAGAAGCATAGTAACAGTAGTACCTGTAGTACAGTAACTGTAGTACCAGTAGTACAGCAACTATACTACAGTAACAGTAGAACAGCAACTGTAGTTCAGTAACAGTAATACAGTAACAGTAGTACAGTAACAGTAGTAACTGTAGTATATCAACTGTAGTACGGTAAATGTAGTAATGTAACAGTAGTACAGCAACTGTAGTACAGTAACAGTAGTATAGTAACAGTAGTAACAGTACCAGTAGTACAGTAACAGTAGTACAGTAACAGTAGCAACAGTAGTATAGTAACAGCAGAACAGTAACAGTAGAACAGTAACAGTAGTATAGTACCAGTAGTACAGTAACAGTAGAACAGTAACAGTAGCAACAGTAGTATAGTAACAGTAGTACAGTAACAGTACAACAGTAATAGTAGTACAGTAACAGCAGTACAGTAACAGTAGCAACAGTAGTATAGTAACAGTAGTATTGTAACATTAGTACAGTAACAGTACAACAGTAATAGTAGTACAGTAACAGCAGTACAGTAACAATAGTAGGGTTGCAAAACTCCAGTACCTTTCCCCAAATTCCCAGGTTTTCCAGAAATCCTGGTTGGAAGGTTCAGGAGGGAATAAGCAGAACATACGTCTTCCAACCAAGATTTCTGGAAAACCTGGACGTTTTGGGAAAGGTACTAGAGTTTTGCAACCCTAAGCAGTATACAGTAAAAGACAGCAGATGCTGAGGGCGGTTGGCATTCTCACTCACCGGCTCTACAAAGTCAAACATCTTCCTCTCCTGGACTTCCTGCACCTTGAACACGTACTCCAGAGACACCTCATAGAAATGCTGCCGCACGTGGTCCACCTGACTGTCTGCCTGCACAACACACACGTGACTCTGTTGGAACTGACGTTCAGGACACACACATCACCTCAGGATTGAAGTGAGACAACTCACAAACACATGAACACTTAAAGGTAAACATGGACCTACTGCAGCAAGGGAAAGGTATGTGTTACTTCATGGAAACATGGACCTACTGCAGCAAGGGAAAGGTATGTGTTACTTCATGGAAACATGGACCTACTGCAGCAAGGGAAAGGTATGTGTTACTTCATGGAAACATGGACCTACTGCAGCAAGGGAAAGGTATGTGTTACTTCATGGAAACATGGACCTACTGCCGCAAGGGAAAGGTATGTGTTACTTCATGGAAACATGGACCTACTGCAGCAAGGGAAAGGTATGTGTTACTTCATGGAAACATGGACCTACTGCAGCAAGGGAAAGGTATGTGTTATTTCATGGAAACATGGACCTACTGCAGCAAGGGAAAGGTATGTGTTACTTCATGGAAACATGGACCTACTGCAGCAAGGAAAAGGTATGTGTTACTTCATGGAAACATGGACCTACTGCAGCAAGGGAAAGGTATGTGTTACTTCATGGAAACATGGACCTACTGCAGCAAGGGAAAGGTGTGTGCTTACTTCATGGAAACATGGACCTACTGCAGCAAGGGAAAGGTATGTGTTACTTCATGGAAACATGGACCTTCTGCAACAAGGGAAAGGTGTGTGCTTACTTCATGGAAACATGGGCCTACTGCAGCAAGGGAAAGGTGTGTGCTTACTTTATGGAAACATGGACCTACTGCAGCAAGGGAAAGGTATGTGCTTACTTCATGGAAACATGGACCTACTGCAGCAAGGGGAAGATGTGTGCTTACTTCATGGAAACATGGACCTACTGCAGCAAGGGAAAGGTATGTGCTTACTTCATGGAAACATGGACCTACTGCAGCAAGGGAAAGGTGTGTGTTACTTCATGGAAACATGGACCTACTGCAACAAGGGAAAGGTGTGTGCTTACTTCATGGAAACATGGACCTACTGCAGCAAGGGAAAGGTGTGTGCTTACTTCATGGAAACATGGACCTACTGCAGCAAGGGAAAGGTGTGTGCTTACTTCATGGAAACATGGACCTACTGCAGCAAGGAAAAGGTATGTGTTACTTCATGGAAACATGGATCTACTGCAGCAAGGGAAAGGTATGTGTTACTTCATGGAAATATGGACCTACTGCAGCAAGGGAAAGGTATGTGTTACTTCATGGAAACATGGACCTACTGCAGCAAGGGAAAGATATGTGTTACTTCATGGAAACATGGACCTACTGCAGCAAGGGAAAGGTGTGTGCTTACTTCATGGAAACATGGACCTACTGCAGCAAGGGAAAGATGTGTGCTTACTTCATGGAAACATGGACCTACTGCAACAAGGGAAAGGTGTGTGCTACTTCATGGAAACGTGGACCTACTGCAGCAAGGGAAAGGTGTGTGCTTACTTCATGGAAACATGGACCTACTGCAACAAGGGAAAGGTGTGTGCTACTTCATGGAAACATGGACCTACTGCAGCAAGGGAAAGGTGTGTGCTTACTTCATGGAAACATGGACCTACTGCAGCAAGGGAAAGGTATGTGCTTACTTCATGGAAACATGGACCTACTGCAGCAAGGGAAAGGTGTGTGCTTACTTCATGGAAACATGGACCTACTGCAGCAAGGGAAAGGTGTATGCTTACTTCATGGAAACATGGACCTACTGCAGCAAGGGAAAGATGTGTGCTTACTTCATGGAAACATGGACCTACTGCAACAAGGGAAAGGTGTGTGCTACTTCATGGAAACGTGGACCTACTGCAGCAAGGGAAAGGTGTGTGCTTACTTCATGGAAACATGGACCTACTGCAGCAAGGGAAAGGTGTGTGCTTACTTCATGGAAACATGGACCTACTGCAGCGAGGGAAAGGTGTGTGCTTACTTCATGGAAACGTGGACCTACTGCAGCAAGGGAAAGGTGTGTGCTTACTTCATGGAAACATGGACCTACTGCAGCAAGGGAAAGGTGTGTGCTTACTTCATGGAGATGTGCTTCTTTCTTCTTTGCTGATAGACTCAGGTGCTTCTCCAGTACAGCACAGTACTTCTCTGTCTCTTTGTCGTATTTCTTCTTGGCTTCCTGTGAGATGTCAGTAAAAAGGTCACCAACAGTCACTTTGTTTCCTCTAAAGTCCTGGACACCACACACAGCAATGTGTATTTTTAATTAACCAGGAAGCCCAATTGAGGTCAGAAGACATCTTTCTTAAGGGAGACCTCTATATCAGACACATGGCCCATTTCCAAAAAGGATTTAACCCAGTGTTATACCCAAAATACTTTCTGTTTCAATCTACGCGGTACTGGCCCATGGCTCCGGTGAACCTGTTTCACTTGGGGCCAAAGCCAAGCCACTGGAACTGCAGCTTTAATTTACATAATGGCTAACTGTGAACTTTAACACCTTCTCACAAAGAAACTGTTTTGATTATGCAGGGTTGTTGATTCTGCTCTTTACAAGTCCTCACTGTCAGCCCTAGCTATGGAAACACAATGCCCCTAGTATATCATAAGGGTGTATACACTGGTGTAACACTGGTGTTACAGTTGAAAAGCAGCAATAGATCTCTGTTTTGACATCATCACTGCTACACTCTTAGAAAAAACGGTGCCATCTAGAACCTGAAAGAATTCTTCAGCTGTCCCCATAGGAGAAATCTTTGAAGAACCATGTTTTGTTCCAGGTAGAACCCTTTCGGGTTCCATGTAGAATCCTTTCCACAGAGGGTTCTACATGGAACCCAAACGGGTTCTACCTGGAACCAAAATGGTTCTCCTATGGGGACAGCCGAAGAACCCTTTTGGAACCCTTTTTTCTGAGTGTACCTTCCAACAGAACATAATTTCTCAAGAGTCGTGGGTATTATTGGTATGTCCAGAGCTCAGCTTCACCGACAAACCTGGAGGCACATGTTGTGAGACACAGGTTGAAATCACAAGTCCTCTAGGGCTGCAGAAACCAACAGAGACAGCTCACAGCTGGTGGGAAAACAGACCACTTTATACCGAACCTCTGGTATTGAGGTCATCCACAGACAGACATACAGACATAACAGGGTGTGTCAGTACTAACATACAGTACAGTACTCATCACCCTGGGGCACATTGACTGTGTCCACACCTGCTACTGAGTGATGTCATCATCCCTGTCCACCCAGTCACATGACCCAGCCTTTCAAAACCAGCCAGTTTCCACAGGAAGTAGAAGCAATCAACCCTCCTCAGAACAGAATGACCACAACAGCTGCTCAACACATCACTTCGAAGCATCATAATATAGCAAACCAAAGTCATTCTATTAGCTCTAACCCTTCATAATAAATTCACCTGCATCATGGCTGTTATACACTTTTGACATGTTTCAAGGCCGTGCTATCCGGGATCCTTGGGACGTCCCTACCCCCCATTGAAGTTGAAATTTTGAATGGTTAAGGTTGGGTACGGGTTAAAGTTAGGTAAGGGTTATGGTTAAGATTAGGGTTAGGGTAAGGTTAGGGTTTAGGGTAGGGACGTCCCAAGGATCCCGGATAGAACTCATCTACCTTTCAATGTAGGCTTTTTGAGTTCAAGTATCCTTCAAACACTCAATTATTCTTCAAACATTCAATTAACATACACATCCTTCTAACTTAGACTTCATAATGATATGGTGTGAAGTACATTCAAAGTTATATCAATTTAATATTACTCTCAATATGATGTCCGTTACCTTTCTTCATTAATTAACAATACACCAGCTAAATCCTGATAAAGCCCTTCATGTATTACCATTATTGGCCATGTGGTGGCAGTGTCTTATCACATACGACCTCTCAGCTCTGGCAGGCAGAGCTGAGAGCAATTTAGACACACCGAGGTAGTGTAGGGAGATCTCTGAATGTGGTCATCAATGGTGATTTAATAGAGGGATGTTACTCCCCGCAGTGCATACATTACATAGTCTAGCCTACAAACATATAACTTCTACAGTTGAAGTCGGAAGTTTACATACATCTTAGCCAAACATATTTATACTCAGTTTTTCACAAATCCTGACATTTAATCAGTGGTGGGCCGTCAGGGCCAGCAAGGCCTTCTCTGCTGGCCTAAACATCATCAGAATATATATTTTTTGTTTTAAATATATTTTCCCACAAATATGTATTAAATTATTCCCCAGAGTAAGAGTTATGCTCTTCATTTCATAGCTTTCCTCTTGGTTGCACTGCTTCCAGCCCCAGGTTGAGATTTGGAGGGCTGGTCTTTATGTTAGATCTTTTATCCAATCATATTCAGCCATCATGTGTTGCCAGGGGTCTAAAATCTGCCCTCATGCCTTCAGAATCAACAGTGCGGGCGCTTGTAGCTTATAGTGAATGGAAATGAAAATTTAGTGTCAACCAATCAGCTTTAGAGTTGGCTATTGTACGCCTGCTGGCTGGCTCCAGTGTTACACAGGAGCCAGCTAGCAGGCGTAGTGCGTGCACGTCTTTTGATTGGATTACCAATATTGAGAGGCAGGTCCTATGGGCAGGTCTATGCAGATCTAGGAAACTGAATTTGATAAACAAATTAATTCGCGTACTACTAAGCTGTTTTTTCAACCCACAATGGCGGAAGGAGGAGAAGATATCGATTTGGTCGAGGATATAATTATAACGCCATTCTCAAGACGAACTTTTCAAGAAAAGTTAGACATTGTAAGGAGAGGTCGCCCGACGCCGACGCTACAAAGCCTGTCACAGGCGGGAAAGGGGTTCGTTCGCTCGCCACTTTCAAAGTTCCAACTACGAGCGCTATGGCTCCGAGAAGCACTGCAAACTGTACTGCTGGGAATGCCTATTATTTGCAAGTGATCAATTTGGTGTTTGGAGCCACACTGGCTTTGCAAACTTGAGTTGTCTAACCAAGGCAGCAACGAGACACCAAAGTACGGCTGGGCCCTTACAAGCAATGGTGCTTTTGAAAACTTTTGGGGACACCGGAGTGGATCTACAGCTCAACGAACAAGCGCGCAGGGCAACGCAGCTGCACAATGAAAAGGTGAAGGGAAATATTGAAAAGACTCATTGATTGTGTCATGTTTTTGGGTAAACACTGTTTACCCAAAAATGTCAATTTCAAGGTGACGCAACGCCTGGTTATACTGCGTTTCTGTCTAAATGTATAGTGTCTAGAGCCATGGCATCATAATGATGGTAATAAGAGGTGGATTAATTCGGGTGGGACTGTGTAGTACCTCACTGAAGGCCCAGGCCCCAGGCCCACGGCACGCCACTGCATTTAATCTTAGTAAAAATTCTGTCTTAGGTCAGTTAGGATCACCACTTTATTTTAAGAATGTGAAATGTCAGAATAATAGTAGACAGAATGATTTCTCAGCTTTCACATTCCCAGTGGGTCAGAAGTTTACATACACTCAATTAGTATTTGGTAGCATTGCCTTTAAATGAATTATCTTGGCTCAAACCTTTCAGGTAGGCTTCCACAAGCTTCCCACAATAAGTTGGGTGAATTCTGACCCATTCCTCCTGACAGAGCTGAGTCAGGTTTGTAGGCCTCCTTGCTTGCACACGCTTTTTCAGTTATGCCCACAGATTTTCTACAGGATTGAGGTCAGGGCTTTGTGATGGCCACTCCAGTACCTTGACTTTGTTGTCCTTAAGCCATTTTGCAACAACTTTGGAAGTATGCTTGGGGTCATTGTCCATTTGGAAGACCCATTTGCGACCAAGCTTTAACTTCCTGATTGATGTCTTGAGATGTTGCTTTAATATATCCACATCATTTTCCATCCTCATGATGCCATCTATTTTGTGAAGTGCACCAGTCCCTCCTGCAGCAAAGCACCCCCACAACATGATGCTGCCAGCCCCGTGAAGCGGGGTTGGGATGGAGTTCTTCAGCTTGCAAGCCTCCCCCTTTATCCTCCAAACATAACGATGGTCATTATGGCCAAACAATTATATTTTTGTTTCATCAGACCAGAGGACATTTCTCCAAAAAGCACGATCATTGTCCTCATGTGCAGTTGCAAACCTTAGTCTGGCTTTTATGGCGGTTTTGGAGCAGTGGCTTCTTCCTTGCTGAGCGGCCTTTCAGGTTATGTCAATATAGGACTCGTTTTACTGTGGATATCGATACTTTTGTACCTGTTTCCTCCAGCATCTTCACATGGTCCTTTGCTGTTGTTCGGGGATTGATTTGCACTTTTCGCTTCAAAGTACGTTCATCTCTAGGAGACAGAACGCGTCTCCTTCCTGAGCGTTATGACGGCTGCGTGGTCCCATGTTGTTTAAACTTGCGTACTATTGTTTGTACAGATGAACGTGGTACCTTCAGGCGTTTGGAAATTGCTCCCAAGGATGAACCAGACTTGTGGAGGTCTAGAATTTTTTTTTCTGAGGTCTTGGCTGATTTCTTTTGATTTGCCCATGATGTCAAGCAGAGGCACTGAGTCTGAAGGTAGGCCTTTAAATACATCCACAGGTACACGTCCAATTGACTCAAATGATGCCAATTAGCCTATCAGAAGCTTCTAAAGCCATTACATAATTTTCTGGAATTTTCCAAGCTGTTAAAAGGCAGTCAGCTTAGTGTATGTAAACTTCTGACCCACTGGAATTGTGATGCAGTGAATTATAAGTAAAATAATCTGTCTGTAAACAATTGTTAGAAAAATTACTTGTGTCATGCACAAAGTAGATATCCTAACCGACTTGCCAAAACTATAGTTTGTTAACAAGAAATTTGTGGAGTGGTTGATAAACTACTTTTCATGACTGCATTTCCTAACAATCAGTGGATACGTTAAAATGTAACAGACAAATATGTTGTTTTTTGTCTTTCAAGGCTAAACAGGGATTATAAAATGGCTACATGACCCAATAAGGATTATAATTCCCCTCATAATCACACAATGACCCCATAGTAAGGATTAACAGGACATTTAGAGGGGGGGATCCCCCCAATAGTGTGCAACTGCAGCCAGCAATTCGGGGCGTTTCTGCATCCGCAGGAACGCCATCCCTCGAGCATCCCATTGGTTCCTTCATGAACACCCCCCCTCTCTTTGCATCCTATTGGTTCATGCATTGCTATTTAGCTAGATAGCACATGGGGTCGCCCCTGCCTCCCGCCTGCTGTGTACAAGAGAAAACCTTACCCGACAGGCAGGGCCAAAGGACACTGTCTACCAGTTGTTCCTGCCTCCCGCTAGCACAGCAGGTGGGAGGCTGGGGCAATACCATGTACTAGCTAGCTTGATGGTTACTGACACAGAGTGCTTCCTAGTTAGCAAGCCAGCACACAGTGTCGCTCATGCCTGCTATGTACCAGAGTACTCCTTAGGACTAGCTGGCTAAACTAGCACAGTTTCCTTTGATCCTGTCTGCCGAACAGCTGCTCTCGCAGTCGTTATCAGAACTGCGGGAAAACAGTACCCAAGTTCTGTGGGGTTTATAGGCTGCTGGCATTCAACGATATTGTGCATTAACGCCACCTACTGTACCGGAGTGCCCCCACCTCCCGCCTGTCCTAACTAAAAAAACTATTGCAAAAGAAATATTAGTATGCAGGAAAGCCCCGAATTGGGGGCCTCAATTGCACCTTTCTCGGGGGTCCAGTCATAATATATCCTTACCTTGGCAGCACTGATCTGCTCCTTCCTGAAGCGCTCCAGCGGCATGATCAGCACATCATTGGCATTTTCAATCTGAGCAGAGATGCAGCAATCAGTCACGACACAGCTGATCACACAGGACCTCACTCCCCTGGACTTTTTCCACATTTTGTTACATTACAGCTTTATTCTAAAATTGAATAAATTGTTTTTTTCCCTCATCAATTTACACATAATACCCCATAATGACAAAGCAAAAACAGTTTTTTAGGAGTTTTCGCAAATTTATTAACAACAAAAAATGGAAATCACATTTACATAAGTATTCAGACCCTTTACTCAGTACTTTGTTGAAGCAGTGACTACAGCCTCAGGTCTTCTTGGGTATGATGCTACAAGATAGGCACACCTGTATTTGGGGAGTTTCTCACATTCTCCTCTGCAGATATTTTCAAGCTCTGTCAGGTTGGATGGGGAGCGTTGCTGCACAGCTATTTTCAGGTCTCTCCAGAGATATTCAATCGGGTTCAAGTCCGGGCTCTGGCTGGGCCACTCAAGGACATTCAGAGACTTGTCCCGAAGCCACTCCTGCATTGTCTTTCTTAGCTGTGTGTCTTTCTTAGCTTAGTGTCATTGTCCTGTTGGAAGGTGAACCTTAGCCCTAGTCTGAGGTCCTGAGCACTCTTGAGCAGGTTTTCATCAAGCATCTCTCTGTACTTTGCTCCGCTCATCTTTCCATCAATCCTGACTAGTCTCCCAGTCCTTGCCACTGAAAAACATCCCCACAACATGAATCTGTCACCACCATGCTTCACCGTAGGGATGGTGCCAGGTTTCCTCCAGATGTGACGTTTGGCATTCAGGCCAAATAATTTAATCTTGGTTTCATCAGACCAGAGCATCTTGTTTCTCATGGTCTGAGAGTCTTTAGGTGCCTTTTGGAAAGCTCCAAGTGAGCTGTCATGTGCCTTTTACTGAGGAGTGACTTCCGCCTGGCCACTCTACCATAAAGCCCTGATTGGTGGAGTGCTGCAGAGATGGTTGTCTTTCTGGAAGGTTCTCCTATTTCCACAGAGGAACTCTAGAACTCTGTCAGAGAGACCATCATGTTCTTGGTCACCTCCCTGACCAAGGCCCTTCTACCTAATTTGCTCAGTTTGGCTGGGCGACCAGCTCTAGGAAGAGTCTTTGTGGTTCCAAACTTCTTCAATTTAAGAATGATGGAGGCCACTGTGTTCTTGGGGACCTTCAATGCTGCAGACATTTGTTGGTACCCTTCCCCAGATCTGTGCCTCGACACAATCCTGTCTCGGAGCTCTACGGACAATTTCTTCGACCTCATGGCTTGGTTTTTGCTCTGACATGCACTGTCAACTGTGGGACCGTATATAGACAGGTGTGTGCCTTTTCAAATCATGTCCAATCAATTGAATTTACCACAGGTGGACTCCAATCAAGTTGTAGAAACATCTCAAGGATGCTTAATGGATGCACCTGAGCTCAATTTAGAGTCTCATAGCAAAGGGTCTGAATACTTATGTAAATAAGGTATTTCTGTTTTTGTTTTTTTTATACATTTGCAAAAATGTTTTAGCTTTGTCATTATGGGGTATTGTGTGTAGATTGCTGAGGGAAAAAATGTTTTAATCAATTTTAGAATAAGGCTGTAACGTAACAAAATTCAAGGGGTCTGAAAACTTTCAGAAGGCACTGAATATCTGACACTCACCATCCGTGTTCTCTCATCCTCCAGGTTCTGCAACACTCCAGCAAACTCCTGTAGAGACTTTGCTGTAGATGGTTAGAGACAGTCAGTCAGTCAGTCACAGACAGACAGACAGACAGACAGACAGACAGACAGACAGACAGACAGACAGACAGACAGACAGACGTTAACAATAAATAATGAGCCAGTGATCATACTGTACACAATCTAACATTCAACACGTGTGACTTTGCTTTGAAATCCTAGTTGACATGCTTGCTTTAGACCGGGATGTGTTTTCAACTAGCAAGCTACTGATTGTTCCATCCCTGCTCTAGACCAGGGTTTCTCAAACTCAGTCGTCGTCCCCCCCTGGGTGCACATTTAGTTTTTTGCCCTAGCACATAATATCTGATTCAAATAACCAAGTCAGCATTAAACTTTGATTATCTGAATTTTCTGTGTAGCGCTAGGGCTAAAACCACAACGTGCACTCGGGGGGGCGGGACCGAGTTTGGGAAACCCTAGTTTAGATCTAGCCTAGCATGACTGCATTGTTTTGGGTCAGAGTTTTCACTTGAGATGCCACGATCCTGTTCCAACATTTACACGCACTCGACAGAGTAATACTCTCCAAATGTGGAGTTCAAGTCTTACATTTTAATTCCTACTATAAAAAGGAACCCAAAATATTCCAGGAATGTACTTTTAACAGAATGGCAAGTTTATTGAGGTCCTTGAATTTCATCAAACTTGTCAAGGAACCTAAATGCATTTATAACAGCATTTAGCCCTGCTGGGAAGAAAACTGAAAAGACCAGCATGCTGGTCACCAGCCTTCGCTGTGATTCAGACACTAATGACCAGCCTTCGCTGTGATTCAGACACTAATGACCAGCCTTCGCTGTGATTCAGACACTAATGACCAGCCTTCGCTGTGATTTGGACACTGGTGACCAGCCTTCACTATGTTTCGACACTGGTGATGCGCTTATGCTGGTGCTGAGTGTGTAACTACAAGCTTCTCAGGGCGAGCTCACCAATACATATCTCGTCATCCGTTTCTGCGTCTCCTATGCACTGGAACTTAAACTCGTTGAGAGACTCTGCAAATTTCCTCTTGGCCGTGGACAGATCTGAAGGGGGACAGAGAGAGGGCAAGTCACGTTAACAAAAAGAGGGAGGCGTATGGGCGTCTATAAAAAATTATGCATGAGGTGTTAAAGTCTCCTTCCTTAGCTATGTCCTCTGCACAGTTTGTGTGTCAACCATTCTCACAGAGAGAGAGGGAGGAAGGGAGAGAGAGAAATTGACCATGCTTGTGTAAATAGCATGAGCCTTTCATGGGGCACACATGTATGATTTGCAGTTGCTTGCCAGTCTGAATAATTTTTAACTGAGGCCCTGTAACCTTGTACTTTTTCATAAATACTGAATGCCTCAGCATATCAAGGAAGCTCTCGCCTCAGGAGTGAGACCTCAGAGCTGGCTATAAAACACCAATGGTTTCAGAGTTTGCTCTCGTAAACTGAGTCACAATGTGTTGCTGCCATCAAAGCCACCAAAGTATGAAAACACTATGGCCATAAATAGCTGTACATTGAGATCTCTGTACATCGAGATCTCTGTGGTCAGACTGGTAACCTGATCATGTTTCACTTCTTCTGAAATGACTCAAATGAGGCATTAGAGTTTTGGCCAAGTTGTTTCTCTGTAAGGGCAATGTTAAAGACTGTTGGAGAAAGATTAGGTGAGTGACAGGTGGCCAACAGTGCTTTAGAGTCTAGGTGAACCAAACACCCTGTCACACACACCACACGGCAGGCAGTACGGTGCAGCAGGCCTGTCATGTCTCCTCTTCTGTGAGGTTTTCCACACATCTCTCTCTCTCTCTCTCTCTCTCTCTCTCTCTCTCTCTCTCTCTCTCTCTCTCTCTCTCTCTCTCTCTCTCTCTCTCTCTCTCTCTCTCTCTCTCTCTCTCTCTCTCTCTCTCTCTCTCTCTCTCTCTCTCTCTCTCTCTCTCTCTCTCTCTCTCTCTCTCTCTCTCTCTCTCTCTCTCTCTCTCTCTCTCTCTCTCTCTCTCTCTCTCTCTCTCTCTCTCTCTCTCTCTCTCTCTCTCTCTCCCTCTCCCTCTCCCTCTCCTTGTGTCCAATCATCTCAACTCTTTAGAGACAACCCCTCTCCTGACTGAGTTTAGACTCTCGTCACATTGTAAAGATGACATGAACAGATCTATAGCAAAGCATGGTGACAAACACATGAAAGATAAAACAGTACATCATATAACATTCTTACACCGCTACATGTCTTTAATACAAAATGTATAATACCACCAAACAACAATATTACAATGTGTGCGTATGTTATTGTGTATGTGTGTGTCTGTACCTGTGTGTGTGTCTCTTCACAGTCATCGCTGTTCCATAAGGTGTATTTTTATCTGTTTTTTAAATCTAATTTCACTGCTTGCATCAGTTACCTGATGTGGAATATAGTTCCATGTAGTCATGGCTCTATGTAGTACTGGCATGGGTGTCCGAGCTGTGTGCTAGTAGTATAAACAGACCTCTGGTGGCATGTCTTGTGGGGTATGCATGGGTGTCCGAGCTGTGTGCTAGTAGTATAAACAGACCTCTGGTGGCATGTCTTGTGGGGTATGCATGGGTGTCCGAGCTGTGTGCTAGTAGTATAAACAGACCTCTGGTGGCATGTCTTGTGGGGTATGCATGGGTGTCCGAGCTGTGTGCTAGTAGTTTAAACAGACCTCTGGTGGCATGTCTTGTGGGGTATGCATGGGTGTCCGAGCTGTGTGCTAGTAGTTTAAACAGACCTCTGGTGGCATGTCTTGTGGGGTATGCATGGGTGTCCGAGCTGTGTGCTAGTAGTTTAAACAGTGCATGTACCTGAGCACACAGAGGCACCTGGACTGCTTATCGCAAATGTTAAATAGAGCTAAGTGCCCATTTGGGGATGTCTGATTTCTGAGAGCGGGGTCACGGCCAAGGTCACGGCCAGGGTCTGCCATTATCAACGGTGACCCTGGAGAAATTAGGGTTAAGTGCCTTGATCAAGGGCACATCGGCAGAATGTTCACCTTGTCGACTCGGGGATTTAAAATAGCAACCTTTCGGTTACTGGCCCAAAGCTCTAACCACTAGGCTACACATATTAAATAATATGAATCACCTCTGCAGCCAGTTGGGTTTTTGCAAAGAGATCTCTTGTAAAAGGTGCTCTAACTCAATCCCAGCCAGGGCAGAGGAAAACTTGCCTGGCTACCCAGACTCCTTGCTCCAGCCAAATGCTACGCAACACCCTCGGCCAGAGCCAGAACACACATGGGTAATTAGTCTTGGCTTTGATAGTAAGCATTAAGCTAACCGCTGCCATTACTGTTTTGTCACTGGATGTTCTGAGACGCCAGAGGAAGGAGAGCGGCCAAGGATACACGCAAAAAATAAATGACCTTATTGACTCCCGCCTCTCCAGCCCTCTACTTCTCCTCCTCTATCCTCTGATTCCTAATCTCCGGCCCACCACACAATGATGCAGCACAGTCCTGCTCTCTAGCCCCTGGAACACAATCTCACAGGGCCCCTGAAGACAGACACAGACCGGCAAGGAGGGAAAAAGACGGGAATCCGCCAGGGTGCCTGCACCCGGAAGCAACAGAGCAATTTAAACATGACAAACGGCAGTAGCAGTACACATTGACCGTGTCAGTGAAAGTCTGAGAGTGAAAGTCTGTGAGTGTGTGTGCGTCTAACTGTGTTCCTGACTATGTGACTCCACTTTAAGGCCGGGCCCTGTAACCATATCAACAGGATATCCACAAGCAGCCAGAGTGCTATGCAGCACTATATATAAACACTATTCATTCAGGAAAACAAAGGCATATTTCAGCAGCAACACAGCATTGGATTTGTCTCAACTCCCGACTTGACCCAGGCAGCTGAGGAAACCGATGATTACAGTTTTACCTGGAAGGAAGGGAGGCTAAAGTACAGTCACTTCAGTTAGGGCTATGACTACAGTCACTTCAGTTAGGGCTGTGACTACAGTCACTTCAGTTAGGGCTGTGACTACAGTCACTTCAGTTAGGGCTATGACTACAGTCACTTCAGTTTGGGCTGTGACTACAGTCACTTCAGTTTGGGCTGTGACTACAGTCACTTCAGTTAGGGCTGTGACTACAGTCACTTCAGTTAGGGCTGTGACTACAGTCACTTCAGTTTGGGCTGTGACTACAGTCACTTCAGTTAGGGCTGTGACTACAGTCACTTCAGTTAGGGCTGTGACTACAGTCACTTCAGTTAGGGCTGTGACTACAGTCACTTCAGTTAGGGCTGTGACTACAGTCACTTCAGTTAGGGCTGTGACTACAGTCACTTCAGTTAGGGCTGTGACTACAGTCACTTCAGTTAGGGCTGTGACTACAGTCACTTCAGTTAGGGCTGTGACTACAGTCACTTCAGTTAGGGCTGTGACTACAGTCACTTCAGTTAGGGCGTGGCTATGTGACTACAGTCACTTCAGTTAGGGCTGTGACTACAGTCACTTCAGTTAGGGCTGTGACTACAGTCACTTCAGTTAGGGCTGTGACTACAGTCACTTCAGTTTGGATATGTGACTACAGTCACTTTAGTTAGGGTGTGGCTATGTGACTACAGTCACTTCAGTTAGGGCTGTGACTACAGTCACTTCAGTTAGGGCTGTGACTACAGTCACTTTAGTTAGGGCTGTGACTACAGTCACTTTAGTTAGGGCTTGGCTATGTGCAGTTGTGTGAAACAAAGACACTCTGTGACATTCTAGGACACTCTGTGACATTCTAGGACACTCTGAGACATTCTAGGACACTCTGAGACATATCAAGACGTAGATTATTATCAAATGAGACACGGAATTTCCTGAAAATGATCCTTGCTGTGTGTCACTCAGATAGCAGAACAACATGAACCAAAATAAGTGGTGTTGTTTCTGACGGACAATGACTGATTCATCAGTTCATTCGTTGAACCCCACGTCTTCATTGACTGACCCACCCTATCTTTAGGCCTTCCATCATCACCAATCACCTCTACACTTCAAATATATTACTAAACAGGAATATCTCCGGCACCCAGTCTCTACTCTTATCTTCGAGAGAGAGAGAGAGAGAGAGAGAGAGAGAGAGAGAGAGAGAGAGAGAGAGAGAGAGAGAGAGAGCTGAGCAAAGAAAAGAGTCCCCTCATCCAGCTGGTCCTGGGGCTGAGTTCACAAACCTGTTCTACTAACACACTGAAGCCTCAGGACCAGAACATCCAATCAATCAGGATAAACCAAATTACAACACAGTCAAAACAAAACTATATTGCTTATTGGGAAACACAAGCACAAACACAAAGCAAAATGCAGTGCTATCTGGCCCTAAATCGACAGTACACTGTGGCTAAATATTTGACCATGGTTACTGATCAAAACCTTAGAAAAACCTTGACAAAGTACAGGCTCAGTGAGCACAGCCTTGCCATTGAAAAGGGTAGACACAGGAAAACCTGTCTCCCTGTAGAGGAAAGGCTGTGCAACCACTGCACAACAGCAGAACCTGAGACGGAGCTGCATTTCCTGACAAAATGTTTAAAAAAACAAAAAAAACAATTAGAGACTGTCATTTCCCCAAATTTGAAACCCTTATTCAAGGTTTCAAAGACCTCCCTGATGAGAGTAGGCTACCAGTCCTGTTGGGGGAGGACGCAGAGAGCTGTGGGTTGGCAGCGCACTACATTGCTGCCTGCCATAAGTTGAGGGACAGTGTCTGACAGACCAATCAACCTGCACATGTACTCTACTGTATGCTTATTGTTGAATGTATGGTTATTTTGACACTTGGTTATTGTTGTTACTGTTGTCCCGTTGACAATTTTGATTCTCATTTTTATATTGTAAATATCCAAAATAAGCTTTGGAAATATGTACATTGTTACGTCATGCCAATAAAGCAAATTTAATTGAATTGAAAGAGAGACAGAGACAGAGACAGAGACAGAGAGACAGAGAGAGAGAGAGACAGAGAGAGAGAGAGAGAGAGAGAGAGACAGAGACAGAGACAGAGACAGAGACAGAGAGAGAGAGACAGAGAGAGAGAGAGAGAGAGAAAGACGACCCTTGAGACGCAGCCCACGGCAGAACTTTGCTCCTCCCCTCCATCTCCATGGCAACGGCCTTAGCGTCCCGTTAACTAAAGAAAACGTGTGTCTACAAGTACAATCTTGTTGTATTTGAGTCCTTTAATTTCCATCTGTTTGTCAGAATGAGGATAGGCACTGATCTGGAGACAGACAACACGTGTTCCTGTAACGTCACCCAGGGAGGAAACTGAGGTCTCTCAGCTGTTCTCAGAGACAAATGTGAGGTAAGAGGAGTGGAAATGAAAGTATTCCACTTCCAGGAGGTGTCAACAGGAAAGCTAGAGGTCAGGAGTCATTGTTCTGTCAGCTGTATCAGTCACAGACCATGCCAGCACACACACATACGCACACGCACACACACACACACACACACTCTCAGAGCAGGCTGGTTACATGAATTGCAACGTCAAGTCAATGCTGGGCCTCTACTCTGCACTCACTAGGATAATCTCCATTGCATACTCCTCGCGTCCTTCCATAAGTCCCTCCCCTCTGAACTTCTTCTCAAAATGGGTTTTGAGGAGGAGGCGAGGACAGAGGAGTATGCAATGGAGATTCTCCCATTTTGTGCGCTTATGACCTTCTCCTTGCCCCAGAAGTGAGGCACAGGGACATCCCCTAACTTACCACAGGATGACAAAGGTCAAACTGTGTCATTGAAAGAGAACAACATGATATACCCCCAGTTCCAACATGATATACCCCCAGTCCCAACATGATATACCCCCAGTCCCAACATGATATACCCCCAGTCCCAACATGATATACCCCCAGTCCCAACATGATATACCCCCAGTCCCAACATGATATACCCCCAGTCCCAACATGATACACCCCCAGTCCCAACATGATACACCCCCAGTCCCAACATGATACACCCCCAGTCCCAACATGATATACCCCCAGTCCCAACCTGATACACCCCCAGTCCCAACATGATATACCCCCAGTCCCAACCTGATATACCCCCAGTCCCAACATGATACACCCCCAGTCCCAACCTGATACACCCAGTCCCAACATGATATACCCCCAGTCCCAACCTGATGCACCCAGTCCCAACATGATATACCCAGTTCCAACATGATATACCCCCAGTCCCAACCTGATACACCCACAGTCCCAACATGATATACCCCCAGTCCCAACATGATATACCCCCAGTCCCAAAATGATATACCCCCAGTCCCAAAATGATATACCCCCAGTCCCAACATGATACACCCAGTCCCAACATGATATACCCCCAGTCCCAACATGATATACCCCCAGTCCCAACATGATATACCCCCAGTCCCAACATGATACACCCAGTCCCAACATGATACACCCAGTCCCAACATGATACACCCCCAGTCCCAACATGATATACCCCCAGTCCCAACCTGATACACCCAGTTCCAACATGATATACCCCCAGTTCCAACATGATATACCCCCAGTCCCAACATGATATACCCCCAGTCCCAACCTGATATACCCCCAGTCCCAACCTGATATACCCCCAGTCCCAACCTGATATACCCCCAGTCCCAACCTGATATACCCCCAGTCCCAACCTGATATACCCCCAGTCCCAACATGATATACCCCCAGTCCCAACATGATACACCCAGTCCCAACATGATACACCCAGTCCCAACATGATATACCCCCAGTCCCAACATGATATACCCCCAGTCCCAACCTGATATACCCCCAGTCCCAACCTGATATACCCCCAGTCCCAACATGATACACCCCCAGTCCCAACCTGATACACCCAGTTCCAACATGATATACCCCCAGTCCCAACATGATACACCCAGTCCCAACATGATATACCCCCAGTCCCAACATGATATACCCCCAGTCCCAACATGATACACCCCCAGTCCCAACCTGATACACCCAGTTCCAACATGATATACCCCCAGTCCCAACCTGATATACCCCCAGTCCCAACATGATATACCCCCAGTCCCAACATGATATACCCCCAGTCCCAACATGATACACCCAGTCCCAACATGATATACCCCCAGTCCCAACATGATATACCCCCAGTCCCAACATGATATACCCCCAGTCCCAACATGATATACCCCCAGTCCCAACATGATATACCCCCAGTCCCAACATGATATACCCCCAGTCCCAACATGATATACCCCCAGTCCCAACATGATACACCCAGTCCCAACATGATACACCCAGTCCCAACATGATACACCCAGTCCCAACATGAGATACACCCAGTCCCAACCTGATATACCCCCAGTCCCAACATGATATACCCCCAGTCCCAACATGATATACCCCCAGTCCCAACATGATATACCCCCAGTCCCAACATGATATACCCCCAGTCCCAACATGATATACCCCCAGTCCCAACATGATATACCCCCAGTCCCAACATGATATACCCCCAGTCCAAACATGATATACCCCCAGTCCAAACATGATATACCCCCAGTCCCAACATGATATACCCCCAGTCCCAACCTAATACACCCCCAGTCCCAACATGATACACCCCCAGTCCCAACATGATATACCCCCAGTCCCAACATGATATACCCCCAGTCCCAACATGATATACCCCCAGTCCCAACATGATATACCCCCAGTCCCAACATGATATACCCCCAGTCCCAACATGATATACCCCCAGTCCCAACATGATACACCCAGTCCCAACATGATACACCCAGTCCCAACATGATATACCCCCAGTCCCAACATGATATACCCCCAGTCCCAACCTGATACACCCCCCCAGTCCCAACCTGATATACCCCAAGTCCCAACCTGATACACCCCCAGTCCCAACATGATATACCCCCAGTCCCAACCTGATACACCCAGTTCCAACATGATATACCCCCAGTCCCAACCTGATACACCCAGTCCCAACATGATATACCCCCAGTCCCAACATGATATACCCCCAGTCCCAACATGATATACCCCCAGTCCCAACATGATATACCCCCAGTCCCAACATGATACACCCCCAGTCCCAACATGATACACCCCCAGTCCCAACATGATATACACCCAGTCCCAACATGATACCCCCAGTCCCAACATGATACCCCCAGTCCCAACATGATATACCCCCAGTCCCAACATGATACACCCAGTCCCAACATGATATACCCCCAGTATTAACATGATACACCCCCCAGTCCCAACATGATACACCCCCCAGTCCCAACATGATATACCCCCAGTCCCAACATGATATACCCCCAGTCCCAACATGATATACCCCCAGTCCCAACATGATACACCCCCAGTCCCAACATGATACACCCCCAGTCCCAACCTGATACACCCCCAGTCCCAACATGATACACCCCCAGTCCCAACATGATACACCCCCAGTCCCAACATGATACACCCCCAGTCCCAACATGATATACACCCAGTCCCAACATGATATACACCCAGTCCCAACATGATATACACCCAGTCCCAACATGATATACCCCCAGTCCCAACCTGATATACCCCCAGTCCCAACCTGATATACCCCCAGTCCCAACCTGATACACCCAGTCTCAACCTGATACACCCAGTCCCAACATGATACACCCCCAGTCCCAACATGATACACCCCCAGTCCCAACATGATACACCCAGTCCCAACATGATACACCCCCAGTCCCAACCTGATACACCCAGTCCCAACATGATATACCCCAGTCCCAACATGATATACCCCCAGTCCCAACATGATATACCCCAAGTCCCAACATGATATACCTCCAGTCCCAACATGATATACCTCCAGTCCCAACATGATATACCCCCAGTCCCAACATGATATACCCCCAGTCCCAACATGATATACCCCCAGTCCCAACATGATATACCCCCAGTCCCAACATGATATACCCCCAGTCCCAACATGATATACCCCCAGTCCCAACATGATATACCCCCAGTCCCAACATGATATACCCCAGTCCCAACATGATACACCCAGTCCCAACATGATATACCCCCAGTCCCAACATGATATACCCCCAGTCCCAACCTGATACACCCAGTCCCAACCTGATACACCCTCAGTCCCAACCTGATACACCCAGTCCCAACCTGATACACCCTCAGTCCCAACCTGATACACCCAGTCCCAACATGATACAACCAGTTCCAACATGATATACCCCCAGTCCCAACCTCATACACCCAGTCCCAACATGATATACACCCAGTCCCAACATGATATACCCCCAGTCCCAACATGATATACCCCAAGTCCCAACATAATATACCCCCAGTCCCAACCTGATATACCCCCAGTCCCAACATGATACACCCAGTCCCAACATGATATACACCTAGTCCCAACATGATATACACCTAGTCCCAACCTGATACACCCAGTCCCAACCTGATACACCCTCAGTCCCAACCTGATACACCCAGTCCCAACATGATACAACCAGTTCCAACATGATATACCCCCAGTCCCAACCTCATACCCCCAGTCCCAACATGATATACCCCCAGTCCCAACCTGATACACCCTCAGTCCCAACCTGATACACCCAGTCCCAACATGATACAACCAGTTCCAACATGATATACCCCCAGTCCCAACCTCATACACCCAGTCCCAACATGATATACCCCCAGTCCCAACATGATATACCCCCAGTCCCAACATGATATACCCCCAGTCCCAACATGATACACCCCCAGTCCCAACATGATACACCCCCAGTCCCAACATGATATACCCCCAGTCCCAACATGATATACCCCCAGTCCCAACATGATATACCCCCAGTCCCAACATGATATACACCCAGTCCCAACCTGATATACCCCCAGTCCCAACCTGATACACCCAGTCTCAACATGATACACCCCCAGTCCCAACATGATACACCCCCAGTCCCAACATGATACACCCCCAGTCCCAACCTGATACACCCAGTCCCAACATGATATACCCAGTCCCAACATGATATACCCAGTCCCAACATGATATACCCCAGTCCAAACATGATATACCCCAGTCCCAACATGATATACCCCCAGTCCCAACATGATATACCCCCAGTCCCAACATGATATACCCCCAGTCCCAACCTGATATACCCCCAGTCCCAACCTGATATACCCCCAGTCCCAACATGATACACCCAGTCCCAACATGATATACACCCAGTCCCAACATGATACAACCAGTTCCAACATGATATACCCCCAGTCCCAACCTGATACACCCTCAGTCCCAACCTGATACACCCAGTCCCAACATGATACAACCAGTTCCAACATGATATACCCCCAGTCCCAACATGATATACCCCCAGTCCCAACCTGATATACCCCCAGTCCCAACATGATACACCCCCAGTCCCAACCTGATACACCCAGTCCCAACATGATACAACCAGTTCCAATATGATATACCCCCAGTCCCAACCTCATACACCCAGTCCCAACATGATATACCCCCAGTCCTAACATGATATACCCCCAGTCCCAACATGATACACCCCCAGTCCCAACATGATACACCCCCAGTCCCAACATGATACACCACCAGTCCCAACATGATATACCACCAGTCCCAACATGATATACCCCAAGTCCCAACATGATATACCCCAAGTCCCAACATGATATACACCCAGTCCCAACCTGATATACCCCCAGTCCCAACATGATACACCCCCAGTCCCAACCTGATACACCCCCAGTCTCAACATGATACACCCCCAGTCCCAACATGATACACCCCCAGTCCCAACCTGATACACCCAGTCCCAACATGATATACCCAGTCCCAACATGATATACCCCAGTCCAAACATGATATACCCCAGTCCCAACATGATATACCCCCAGTCCCAACATGATATACCCCCAGTCCCAACCTGATATACCCCCAGTCCCAACCTGATATACCCCCAGTCCCAACCTGATATACCCCCAGTCCCAACCTGATATACCCCCAGTCCCAACATGATACACCCAGTCCCAACATGATATACACCCAGTCCCAACATGATACAACCAGTTCCAACATGATATACCCCCAGTCCCAACCTCATACACCCAGTCCCAACATGATATACCCCCAGTCCCAACATAATATACCCCAAGTCCCAACATAATATACCCCAAGTCCCAACATAATATACCCCCAGTCCCAACATGATACACCCAGTCCCAACATGATATACACCTAGTCCCAACATGATATACACCTAGTCCCAACCTGATACACCCAGTCCCAACCTGATACACCCTCAGTCCCAACCTGATACACCCAGTTCCAACATGATATACCCCCAGTCCCAACCTGATATACCCCCAGTCCCAACCTGATATACCCCCAGTCCCAACCTGATATACCCCCAGTCCCAACCTGATACACCCCCAGTCCCAACCTGATACACCCCGTCCCAACCTGATACACCCCGTCCCAACCTGATATACACCCAGTCCCAACCTGATATACACCCAGTCCCAACCTGATATACCCCCAGTCCCAACCTGATATACCCCCAGTCCCAACCTGATATACCCCCAGTCCCAACATGATACACCCCCAGTCCCAACCTGATACACCCCCAGTCCCAACATGATACAACCAGTTCCAACATGATATACCCCCAGTCCCAACATGATATACCCCCAGTCCCAACCTGATATACCCCCAGTCCCAACATGATACACCCCCAGTCCCAACCTGATACACCCAGTCCCAACATGATACAACCAGTTCCAATATGATATACCCCCAGTCCCAACCTCATACACCCAGTCCCAACATGATATACCCCCAGTCCTAACATGATATACCCCCAGTCCCAACATGATATACACCCAGTCCCAACATGATATACCCCCAGTCCCAACATAATATACCCCAAGTCCCAACATGATATACCCCCAGTCCCAACATGATATACCCCCAGTCCCAACATGATATACCCCCAGTCCCAACATGATACACCCCCAGTCCCAACATGATACACCACCAGTCCCAACATGATATACCACCAGTCCCAACATGATATACCACCAGTCCCAACATGATATACCCCAAGTCCCAACATGATATACACCCAGTCCCAACCTGATATACCCCCAGTCCCAACATGATACACCCCCAGTCCCAACATGATACACCCCCAGTCCCAACATGATACACCCCCAGTCCCAACATGATACACCCCCAGTCCCAACCTGATACACCCAGTCCCAACATGATATACCCAGTCCCAACATGATATACCCCAGTCCCAACATGATATACCCCAGTCCCAACATGATATACCCCAGTCCCAACATGATATACCCCCAGTCCCAACATGATATACCCCCAGTCCCAACCTGATATACCCCCCGTCCCAACCTGATATACCCCCAGTCCCAACCTGATATACCCCCAGTCCCAACATGATACACCCAGTCCCAACATGATATACACCCAGTCCCAACATGATACAACCAGTTCCAACATGATATACCCCCAGTCCCAACCTCATACACCCAGTCCCAACATGATATACCCCCAGTCCCAACATAATATACCCCAAGTCCCAACATAATATACCCCAAGTCCCAACATAATATACCCCCAGTCCCAACATGATACACCCAGTCCCAACATGATATACACCTAGTCCCAACATGATATACACCTAGTCCCAACCTGATACACCCAGTCCCAACCTGATACACCCTCAGTCCCAACCTGATACACCCAGTTCCAACATGATATACCCCCAGTCCCAACATAATATACCCCAAGTCCCAACATAATATACCCCAAGTCCCAACATAATATACCCCCAGTCCCAACATGATACACCCAGTCCCAACATGATATACACCTAGTCCCAACATGATATACACCTAGTCCCAACCTGATACACCCAGTCCCAACCTGATACACCCAGTCCCAACCTGATATACCCCCAGTCCCAACCTGATATACCCCCAGTCCCAACCTGATACACCCCGTCCCAACCTGATACACCCCGTCCCAACCTGATATACACCCAGTCCCAACCTGATATACACCCAGTCCCAACCTGATATACCCCCAGTCCCAACCTGATATACCCCCAGTCCCAACCTGATATACCCCCAGTCCCAACATGATACACCCCCAGTCCCAACCTGATACACCCCCAGTCCCAACCTGATACACCCCAGTCCCAACCTGATACACCCCAGTCCCAACCTGATACACCCCCAGTCCCAACCTGATACACCCCCAGTCCCAACATGATACACCCCCAGTCCCAACATGATACACCCCCAGTCCCAACATGATACACCCCCAGTCCCAACATGATACACCCCCAGTCCCAACATGATACACCCCCAGTCCCAACATGATACACCCCCAGTCCCAACATGATACACCCCCAGTCCCAACATGATACACCCCCAGTCCCAACATGATACACCCCCAGTCCCAACATGATACACCCCCAGTCCCAACATGATACACCCCCAGTCCCAACCTGATACACCCCCAGTCCCAACCTGATACACCCCCAGTCCCAACCTGATATACCCCCAGTCCCAACCTGATATACCCCCAGTCCCAACATGATATACCCCCAGTCCCAACATGATATACCCCCAGTCCCAACATGATATACCCCCAGTCCCAACCTGATACACCCAGTCCCAACATGATATACCCAGTCCCAACATGATATACCCAGTCCCAACATGATATACCCCAGTCCAAACATGATATACCCCAGTCCCAACATGATATACCCCCAGTCCCAACATGATATACCCCCAGTCCCAACATGATATACCCCCAGTCCCAACCTGATATACCCCCAGTCCCAACCTGATATACCCCCAGTCCCAACATGATACACCCAGTCCCAACATGATATACACCCAGTCCCAACATGATACAACCAGTTCCAACATGATATACACCTAGTCCCAACCTGATACACCCTCAGTCCCAACCTGATACACCCAGTCCCAACATGATACAACCAGTTCCAACATGATATACCCCCAGTCCCAACATGATATACCCCCAGTCCCAACCTGATATACCCCCAGTCCCAACATGATACACCCCCAGTCCCAACCTGATACACCCAGTCCCAACATGATACAACCAGTTCCAATATGATATACCCCCAGTCCCAACCTCATACACCCAGTCCCAACATGATATACCCCCAGTCCTAACATGATATACCCCCAGTCCCAACATGATACACCCCCAGTCCCAACATGATACACCCCCAGTCCCAACATGATACACCACCAGTCCCAACATGATACACCACCAGTCCCAACATGATACACCCCCAGTCCCAACATGATATACCCCAAGTCCCAACATGATATACACCCAGTCCCAACATGATATACCCCCAGTCCCAACATGATATACCCCCAGTCCCAACATGATACACCCCCAGTCCCAACATGATACACCCCCAGTCCCAACATGATACACCCCCAGTCCCAACCTGATACACCCAGTCCCAACATGATATACCCAGTCCCAACATGATATACCCCAGTCCCAACATGATATACCCCAGTCCCAACATGATATACCCCCAGTCCCAACATGATATACCCCCAGTCCCAACCTGATATACCCCCAGTCCCAACCTGATATACCCCCAGTCCCAACCTGATATACCCCCAGTCCCAACCTGATATACCCCCAGTCCCAACCTGATATACCCCCAGTCCCAACATGATACACCCAGTCCCAACATGATATACACCCAGTCCCAACATGATACAACCAGTTCCAACATGATATACCCCCAGTCCCAACCTCATACACCCAGTCCCAACATGATATACCCCCAGTCCCAACATAATATACCCCAAGTCCCAACATAATATACCCCAAGTCCCAACATAATATACCCCCAGTCCCAACATGATACACCCAGTCCCAACATGATATACACCTAGTCCCAACATGATATACACCTAGTCCCAACCTGATACACCCAGTCCCAACCTGATACACCCTCAGTCCCAACCTGATACACCCAGTTCCAACATGATATACCCCCAGTCCCAACCTGATATACCCCCAGTCCCAACCTGATATACCCCCAGTCCCAACCTGATATACCCCCAGTCCCAACCTGATACACCCCCAGTCCCAACCTGATACACCCCGTCCCAACCTGATACACCCCGTCCCAACCTGATATACACCCAGTCCCAACCTGATATACACCCAGTCCCAACCTGATATACCCCCAGTCCCAACCTGATATACCCCCAGTCCCAACCTGATATACCCCCAGTCCCAACATGATACACCCCCAGTCCCAACCTGATACACCCCCAGTCCCAACATGATACAACCAGTTCCAACATGATATACCCCCAGTCCCAACATGATATACCCCCAGTCCCAACATGATATACCCCCAGTCCCAACATAATATACCCCAAGTCCCAACATAATATACCCCAAGTCCCAACATAATATACCCCCAGTCCCAACATGATACACCCAGTCCCAACATGATATACACCCAGTCCCAACATGATATACACCTAGTCCCAACCTGATACACCCAGTCCCAACCTGATACACCCTCAGTCCCAACCTGATACACCCAGTTCCAACATGATATACCCCCAGTCCCAACCTGATATACCCCCAGTCCCAACCTGATATACCCCCAGTCCCAACCTGATATACCCCCAGTCCCAACCTGATACACCCCCAGTCCCAACCTGATACACCCCGTCCCAACCTGATACACCCCGTCCCAACCTGATATACACCCAGTCCCAACCTGATATACACCCAGTCCCAACCTGATATACCCCCAGTCCCAACCTGATATACCCCCAGTCCCAACCTGATATACCCCCAGTCCCAACATGATACACCCCCAGTCCCAACCTGATACACCCCCAGTCCCAACCTGATACACCCCCAGTCCCAACATGATACACCCAGTCCCAACATGATATACCCCCAGTCCCAACATGATATACCCCCAGTCCCAACCTGATATACCCCCAGTCCCAACATGATACACCCCCAGTCCCAACCTGATACACCCAGTTCCAACATGATACACCCAGTTCCAACCTGATATACCCCCAGTCCCAACCTCATACACCCAGTCCCAACATGATATACCCCCAGTCCTAACATGATATACCCCCAGTCCCAACATGATATACACCCAGTCCCAACATGATATACCCCCAGTCCCAACATAATATACCCCAAGTCCCAACATGATATACCCCCAGTCCCAACATGATATACCCCCAGTCCCAACATGATATACCCCCAGTCCCAACATGATACACCCCCAGTCCCAACATGATACACCACCAGTCCCAACATGATATACCACCAGTCCCAACATGATATACCACCAGTCCCAACATGATATACCCCAAGTCCCAACATGATATACACCCAGTCCCAACCTGATATACCCCCAGTCCCAACATGATACACCCCCAGTCCCAACATGATACACCCCCAGTCCCAACATGATACACCCCCAGTCCCAACATGATACACCCCCAGTCCCAACCTGATACACCCAGTCCCAACATGATATACCCAGTCCCAACATGATATACCCCAGTCCCAACATGATATACCCCAGTCCCAACATGATATACCCCAGTCCCAACATGATATACCCCCAGTCCCAACATGATATACCCCCAGTCCCAACCTGATATACCCCCAGTCCCAACCTGATATACCCCCAGTCCCAACCTGATATACCCCCAGTCCCAACATGATACACCCAGTCCCAACATGATATACACCCAGTCCCAACATGATACAACCAGTTCCAACATGATATACCCCCAGTCCCAACCTCATACACCCAGTCCCAACATGATATACCCCCAGTCCCAACATAATATACCCCAAGTCCCAACATAATATACCCCAAGTCCCAACATAATATACCCCCAGTCCCAACATGATACACCCAGTCCCAACATGATATACACCTAGTCCCAACATGATATACACCCAGTCCCAACCTGATACACCCAGTCCCAACATGATACACCCAGTCCCAACATGATATACCCCCAGTCCCAACATAATATACCCCAAGTCCCAACATAATATACCCCCAGTCCCAACATGATACACCCAGTCCCAACATGATATACACCTAGTCCCAACATGATATACACCTAGTCCCAACCTGATACACCCAGTCCCAACCTGATACACCCTCAGTCCCAACATGATACACCCAGTCCCAACCTGATATACCCCCAGTCCCAACCTGATATACCCCCAGTCCCAACCTGATACACCCCGTCCCAACCTGATACACCCCGTCCCAACCTGATATACACCCAGTCCCAACCTGATATACCCCCAGTCCCAACCTGATATACCCCCAGTCCCAACCTGATATACCCCCAGTCCCAACCTGATATACCCCCAGTCCCAACATGATACACCCCCAGTCCCAACCTGATACACCCCCAGTCCCAACCTGATACACCCCAGTCCCAACCTGATACACCCCAGTCCCAACCTGATACACCCCCAGTCCCAACCTGATACACCCCCAGTCCCAACATGATACACCCCCAGTCCCAACATGATACACCCCCAGTCCCAACATGATACACCCCCAGTCCCAACATGATACACCCCCAGTCCCAACATGATACACCCCCAGTCCCAACATGATACACCCCCAGTCCCAACATGATACACCCCCAGTCCCAACATGATACACCCCCAGTCCCAACATGATACACCCCCAGTCCCAACATGATACACCCCCAGTCCCAACATGATACACCCCCAGTCCCAACATGATACACCCCCAGTCCCAACATGATACACCCCCAGTCCCAACATGATATACCCCCAGTCCCAACATGATATACCCCCAGTCCCAACATGATACACCCCCAGTCCCAACATGATACACCCCCAGTCCCAACATGATATACCCCCAGTCCCAACATGATATACCCCCAGTCCCAACCTGATATACCCCCAGTCCCAACCTGATATACCCCCAGTCCCAACCTGATATACCCCCAGTCCCAACATGATATACCCCCAGTCCCAACATGATATACCCCCAGTCCCAACATGATACACCCAGTCCCAACATGATACACCCCCAGACATGATATACCCCCAGTCCCAACCTGATATACCCCCAGTCCCAACCTGATATACCCCCAGTCCCAACCTGATATACCCCCAGTCCCAACATGATATACCCCCAGTCCCAACATGATATACCCCCAGTCCCAACATGATATACCCCCAGTCCCAACATGATATACCCAGTCCCAACATGATACACCCAGTCCCAACATGATACACCCCCAGACATGATATACCCCCAGTCCCAACATGATATACCCCCAGTCCCAACATGATATACCCCCAGTCCCAACATGATATACCCCCAGTCCCAACATGATACACCCAGTCCCAACATGATATACCCCCAGTCCCAACATGATATACCCCCAGTCCCAACATGATATACCCCCAGTCCCAACATGATATACCCCCATTCCCAACATCATACACCCCCAGTCCCAACCCTAGTGCATTTATCTTGCAGTAATATTGACATTTAAGTCATTTAGCAGACACTCTTATTCACAACTACTTACAGTAGTGAGTGCAATACATTTTCTACTGGTCCCCCATGGGAATTGAACCCACAAGCCTGCCGTTGCAAGCACCATGCTCTACCAAATGAGCCACACTCATCATGAGCACTGTATGCCATCTAGACGTGTTGATATCATAGTCATGTTAATACCTCCAGATAATCAGAGTTAACATGAGGCTCTCAGAGAATGTACCTGGTTCTAATCCTGTAATCTAATCCAGATGCCCAGTCTGACAGCTACTTTCTGATTCGCTCCCTCTCTCTCTCTAGTAACTGATTTCCTGAAGCAAAACTATCAAGTTCAAGTTTTATTGTCACAAGTACAGTGAAATGCTTAACTTTCATGCTCTAACAGTAGTGATTGTAAAAAAAAAAAATACAGTTACATGTCAGGATACTATTTTTGACGATATATCGTAAACTGTCAAAATAAAAAGTTCCTGGAGTATCCTCTAGGGGTTCTTCAAATTGAAACTGTGGGGGAACCCCTATAAGTTCTTCAAAGAACCCCTTTTAATGTTTAACAAACCCCCTTAATATTAATAATATGCATAACAATAAAAAAAAATCTAAATATGAGGTAAACTCCCAGCAGTATATCCTCTGACGTGTCGATGTTAATGTGTTGATGTTCTCCATATCTATAGCCAGAAGGATTTTACAATGCATGGTGATCAAACAGGTTTCCTGTTATATTCATCAGAGTCTGTGAACCCCAAAAATGTAATTATACAGATGCTTAACAAAATGATATCATACCTTAGTTTTTGTGGTGAATGTGAATGAAAAAACCTGTTTTGATAATGGTGTTCATACACATATCTTGTCCATAATGTAGAAGCCTCTGGGATATTCATTGACGAGGTAACACGGAACCCAAACCGGCTGCGCGCGTGCGGCATCGTGCATACATGTATTTTGTCCACCCACACCAAACGCGATCACGACACGCAGGTTAAAATATCAAAACAAACTCTGAACCAATGACATTAATTTGGGGACAGGTCGAAAAGCATTAAACATGTATGGCAATTTAGCTAGTTAGCTTGCACTTGCTTGCACTTGCATTTGTCCTATTTAGCTAGCTTGCTGTTGCTAGCTAATTTGTCCTGGGATATAAACATTGAGTTGTTATTTTACCTGAACTGCACAAGGTCCTCTACTCTGACAAATTAATCCACACATAAAACGGCCAACTGAATTGTTTCTAGTCATCTCTCCTCCTTCCAGGCTTTTTCATCGTTGAACTTATATGGTGATCGCATCTAAACTTTCATAGTATTACCACGACTACAGGCAAAACAGTTCGTCTTTCAATCACCCACGTGGGTATAACCAATGAGGAGATGGCACGTTGGTACCTGCTTCTATAAACCAATGAGAAGATGGGAGAGGCAGGACTTTCAGCGCGATCTGCGTCAGAAATAGGAATGACTTCTATTTTAGCCCTTGGTAACGCAGACGCTCGTTCGCGCGCGAGCAGTGTGGGTGAAATAATTGAATAACATGGATTTCTAAATGTATTTTGCGACGCTCGCGCACGCGACGTGTCCGGTCTGGTCAGCATGTAAGGGAGGAGGATGGTAAATGTGATCTGTATAACATACCAATACAAATTGACATACCTTTATATGCCTCCTCATCCGTATACCTGCCGACACAGACACAAAAGTGAGCAGTTCAGTCATCTGCACCCAATACAGCTAGCCTTCTACATATTCTTATAGCCTGCATATTCTTACCTCTTTGTTGATTGATATCCAAAACAAGATCAATTTAGATCATACAAGGGACAAACCTTCCCTTAAATTGAGGAGATCTTAACATATTCCAGTTAAGTGCCTGCACCTGCTGCCCTTTCAAATCCAAATGTTTCAGTTGGGCCGTTAGTTTCCTGCAGGAACCCCACCAACTAAGGAGGTTCCTCGATGAACCCCACCTCCTATGGGGTTCTTGGAAGAACCTTTTGGGGGCCATTTTCAGTGACAAGACCCTAAGGTTCTTCAAAGAACTTTGAGGATCTTAGAAGAACCCTTGTTGAACCACACATTTTAGAGTGTATCGTTTTGACAATATCACAACATTATTTCTGTGCTAGTTTGCTGTACCTGCACCAAAATTCCAGTATTTTTCCTTCATAGCTTGTTCTCCACTTCTTTTGAAATCTTCTTTCAGCATTTTAATATCCATGACTGGTCAACACTGGTTTTCTCAGGGCTCTGTTGTCCCTCTGCAGCAGCAACGTGTTTGAAACATCGAATTGCAATACATATTGTATTGGCACCTAAATATCATATCGTGAGGTCCCTGGCAATTCCCAGCCCTACCCAACAGTGCAGTAATCAATATCAAAATAGCAAAACTAATCAAAATAAAGGATAAAACATGTATGTAGTAAAGAAAACACAAAAGATAGGAAGCTATGTACTGCTAAATTACTTATAAATGCAGCTCTCTACCCTCTTCTCCCGTGTACCAACCACACCCAGGTTCCCATGCTCTCCCTGTGTCCTTGGTGAGAGGGTAGTGAGAGGGTAGTGATAGTGAGAGGGTAGTGATAGTAAGAGGGTAGTGAGAGGGTAGTGAGAGGGTAATGAGATGGTTGAGGGTAGTGAGAGGGTAGTGATAGTGAGAGGGTAGTGATAGTGAGAGGGTAGTGAGAGGGTAGTGAGAGGGTAGTGAGAGGGTAATGAGATGGTTGAGGGTAGTGTGAGGGTAGTGATAGTGAGAAGGTAGTGAGAGGGTAGTGATAGTGAGAAGGTAGTGAGAGGGTAGTGATAGTGATAGGGTAGTGATAGGGTAGTGAGAGGGTGGAAAGAGGGTAGTGAGAGGGTAATGATAGTGAGAGGGTGGAAAGAGGGTAGTGAGAGGGAAGTGATTGTGATACGGTAGTGATAGGGTAGTGATAGTGATAGGGATAGGGTAGTGATATTGATAGGGTAGTGAGAGAGGTAGTGAGAGGGTATTGATAGGGTAGTGATAGGGTAGGGGTTGTGATAGGGAAGTGAGAGGGTATTGATAGTGAGAGGGTAGTGATAGAAATAGGGTAGTGAGAGGGTAGTGAGGGGGTAGTAAGAGGGTAGTGAGATGGTAGGGATAGTGAGAAGTTAGTGATAGAAATAGGGTAGTGAGAGGGTAGTGAGGGGGTAGTGAGATGGTAGGGATAGTGAGAGGTTAGTGATAGAAATAGGGTAGTGAGAGGGTAGTGAGGGTGTTAGGGCAGTGAGAGGGGTAGTGAGAGGGTAGTGATAGTGACAGGGTAGTGAGAGGTTAGTGAGAGGGTAGGGGTAGTGATAGGGTAGTGAGAGGGTAGTAAGAGGTTAGTGATAGTGAGAGGATAGTGAGAGGGTAGTAATAGTGAGAGGGTAATGAGAGGGTAGAGGTTGTGATAGGGTAGTGAGAGGGTATTGATTATGAGAGGGTAGTGAGAGGGTAGTGGTAGGGTAGTGAGAGGGTAGTGAGAGGGTAGTGAGAGGGTAGTGATATGGTAGTGATAGGGTAGTGAGAGGGTATTGATTATGAGAGGGTAGTGAGAGGGTAGGGGTTTGATAGGGTAGTGAGAGGGTATTGATTATGAGAGGGTAGTGAGAGGGTAGTGATAGAAATAGGGTAGTGAGAGGGTAGTGAGATGGTAGGGATGGTGAGAGGTTAGTGATAGAAATAGGGTAGTGAGAGGGTGGTGAGGGTGATAGGGCAGTGATAGTGATAGGGTAGTGAGAGGGTAGTGATAGTGAGAGGGTAGTGAGAGGGTAGTGAGGGTCTTAGGGCAGTGAGAGGGGTAGTGAGAGGGTAGTGAGAGGGTAGTGATAGTGAGAGGGTAGTGAGGGTCTTAGGGCAGTGAGAGGGGTAGTGAGAGGGTAGTGAGAGTGAGAGGGTAGTGATAGTGAGAGGGTAGTGAGAGGGTAGTGAGATGGTAGGGATAGTGATAGGTTAGTGAGGGGGTAGTGAGATGGTAGGGATAGTGAGAGGTTAGTGATAGAAATAGGGTAGTGAGAGGGTGGTGAGGGTGATAGTGATAGTGATAGGGTAGTGAGAGGGTAGTGATAGTGAGAGGGTAGTGAGAGGGTAGTGAGGGTCTTAGGGTAGTGAGAGGGTAGTGAGAGGGTAGTGATAGTGAGAGGGTAGTGATAGTGAGAGGGTAGTGATAGTGAGAGGGTAGTGATAGTGAGAGGGTAGTGATAGTGAGAGGGTAGTGAGAGGGTAGTGAGAGGGTAGGGGTAGTGAGAGGGTAGTGATAGTGAGAGGGTAGTGATAGTGAGAGGGTAGTGGTAGTGATAGTGACAGGGTAGTGAGAGGGTAGTGAGAGGGTAGTAAGAGGTTAGTGATAGTGAGAGGATAGTGAGAGGGTAGTGATAGAGAGAGGGTAGGGGTTGTGATAGGGTGGAGAGAGGGTATTGATTATGAGAGGGTAGTGAGAGGGTAGTGGTAGGGTAGTTAGAGGGAAGTGATAGGGTAGTGAGAGGGTAGTGAGATGGTAAGGATAGTGAGAGGTTAGTGATAGAAATAGGGTAGTGAGAGGGTGGTGAGGGTGATAGGGCAGTGATAGTGACAGGGTAGTGAGAGGGTAGTGATAGTGAGAGGGTAGGGGTAGTGAGAGGGTAGTGATAGTGAGAGGGTAGTGAGAGGGTAGTGAGGGTCTTAGGGTAGTGAGAGGGTAGTGAGAGGGTAGGGGTAGTGAGAGGGTAGTGATAGTGAGAGGGTAGTGAGAGGGTAGGGGTAGTGAGAGGGTAGGGGTAGTGAGAGGGTAGTGAGAGGGTAGGGGTAGTGAGAGGGTAGTGAGAGGGTAGGGGTAGTGAGAGGGTAGTGATAGTGAGAGGGTAGTGAGAGGGTAGGGGTAGTGAGAGGGTAGGGGTAGTGAGAGGGTAGTGATAGTGAGAGGGTAGTGAGAGGGTAGTGAGAGGGTAGTAAGAGGTTAGTGATAGTGAGAGGATAGTGAGAGGATAGTGATAGTGAGAGGGTAGGGGTTGTGATAGGGTGGTGAGAGGGTATTGATTATGAGAGGGTAGTGGTAGGGTAGTTAGAGGGAAGTGATAGGGTAGTGAGAGGGTAGTGAGATGGTAGGGATAGTGAGAGGTTAGTGATAGAAATAGGGTAGTGAGAGGGTGGTGAGGGTGATAGGGCAGTGATAGTGACAGGGTAGTGAGAGGGTAGGGGTAGTGAGAGGGTAGTGATAGTGAGAGGGTAGTGATAGTGAGAGGGTAGTGATAGTGACAGGGTAGTGATAGTGAGAGGGTAGTGAGAGGGTAGTGAGGGTCTTAGGGTAGTGAGAGGGTAGTGAGAGGGTAGGGGTAGTGATAGTGAGAGGGTAGTGATAGGGTAGTGAGAGGGTAGGGGTAGTGAGAGGGTAGTGATAGGGTAGTAAGAGGTTAGTGATAGTGAGAGGATAGTGAGAGGGTAGTGATAGCGAGAGGGTAGGGGTTGTGATAGGGTGGTGGGAGGGTATTGAGAGGGTAGTGAGAGGGTATTGAGAGGGTAGTGGTAGGGTAGTGAGGGTGTTAGGGCAGTGAGAGGGGTAGTGAGAGGGTAGTGAGAGGGTAGTGATAGTGAGAGGGTAGGGGTTGTGATAGGGTAGTGAGAGGGTAGTAATAGGGTAGTGAGAGGGTCTTGAATGTGAGAGGGTAGTGATAGGGTAGTGAGAGGGTAGTGAGAGGGTATTGAGAGGGTAGTGAGAGGTTATTGATTATGAGAGGGTAGTGATTTTTGCAATTCATTCCAGTCATTGGCAGCAGAGAACTGGAAGGAAAGGCGGCCAAAGGAATAGTGGATAGGTGGATAGTATATGGGGCTTTGGAGATAAAACAGATGGCACTGTGATAGACTACATTCAGTTTGCTGAGTAGAGTGTTGGAGGCTATTTTGTAAATGACATCGCCGAAGTCAAGGATCGGTAGGATAGTCAGTTTTACGAGAGTATGTTTGGCAGCATGAGTGAAGGAGGCTTTGTTGCGAAATAGGAAGCCGATTCTAGATTTAATTTTGGATTGGAGATGCTTAATGTGAGTCTGGAAGGAGAGTTTACAGTCTAACCAGACGCCTAGGTATTTGTAGTTGTCCACATATTCTAAGTCAGAACCGTCCAGAGTAGTGATGCTAGTCGGGCGGGAGGGTGCGGGCAGCAAACGGTTGAAGAGCATGCACTTAGTTTTACTAGCATTTAAAAGCAGTTGGAGGCAGCGGAAGGAGTGTTGTATGGCATTGAAGCTCATTTGGAGGTTTGTTAGGACAGTGTCCAAAGAAGGGCCAGATGTATACAGAATGGTGTCGTCTGCGTATAGGTGGATCGGAGAATCACCAGCAGCAAGAGCGACATCATTGATATATACAGAGAAAAGAGTCGGCCCGAGAATTGAACCCTGTGGCACCCCCATAGAGACTGCCAGAGGTCCGGACAAAAGGCCCTCCAATTTGACACACTGAACTCTATCTGAGAAGTAGTTGGTAAACCAGGCGAGGCAGTCATTTGAGAAGACAATTGAGTCTGCGGATAAGAATGCGGTTATTGGTGAGTTGCTGCAGGGGGTGCTGAGATGTTGGCCGGGGTAGGGGTAGCCAGGTGGAAAGCATGGCCAGCCATAGAAAAATGCTTATTATAATGATCGATTATCGTAGATTAATCGGTGGTGACAGTGTTTCCTATCCTCAGTGCTGTGGGCAGCTGGGAGGAGGTGCTCTTATTCTCCATGGACTTTAGAGTGTCACAAAACTTTTTGGAATTAGTGCTACAGGATGCAAATTTCTGTTTGAAAAAGCTAGCCTTAGCTTTCCTAACTGACTGTGTATATAAAGAGGAGGAGTAGGATAAGGGTACGGCTAAAGGCTATAAGAACTGGTCGTCTAGTGCGTTCGGAACAGAGAGTAAAAGGAGCAGATTTCTGGGCGAGGAAGAATAGATTCAAGGCATAATGTACAGACAAGGATGTGAGTACAGTGGAGGTAAACCTAGGCATTGAGTGACGATGAGAGAGGTTTTGTCTCTAGAGGCACCATTTAAGCACCATTTAAGCCAAGTGAGGTTACTGCATGTGTGGGGGGTGGAACAAAAGGGCTAACTAAGGCATGTTGAGCAGGGCTGGAGACTCTACAGTGAAATAAGACAATAATCACTAACCAGAACAGCAATAGAGAAGGCATATTGACATTAGGGAGAGGCATGTGTAGCCGAGTGATCATAGGGTCCAGTGAGTAGCTAGGCCAGCTGGAGACACGGCGATTCAGACAGCTAGCGGGCCGGGGAAGGCAGGCTAGCAGATGGGCCTCTGGGGGACGTCGCAACGGAAGAGCCTGTTGGAACCACCTCGGACGGTTACGTCGGCAGACCAGTCATGATGGATCGGCGGGGCTACGTGTCGGCAGTAAAAAGATCCAGGCCAATTGGTAAAATTGGTATTGTAGCCCAATAATTGGCTGATGGATCTCTTTGGCTAGCCGGGAGATGGGTCGAGCTCGAGGCTAGCTCCAGGCTAACTGGTGCTTGCTTCGGGACAGAGACGTTAGCCAGGAGTAGCCACTTGGGTAGCAGCTAGCTAGCTGCGATGATCCGGAGTAAAGGTTCAGAGCTTGCGGTAGGAATCCAGAGATGTGGTAGAGAAAAAGCTGTCCAATATGCTCTGGGTTGAAATCGCGCTGTGCAGACTGGCAGGAATTGACCGGGTTGAGGCTGGCTGATGTCCGAGTTACTGGTGATGACCACTAGCAGTGGTAACTGACTACTAGCTAGTAGCTAGTTAGCTGGCTAGCTTCTGATGGGTGTTCCGATGTGGGACTGCTATCGGCTTGGTGTGGGCTAGCCAGCGTTGGGGTTGTGTGGGCTAGCCAGTGTTGGGGTGGTGTGGGCTTGGTGTGGGCTAGCCAGTATTGTGGTGGTGTGGGCTTGGTGTGGGCTAGCACGTGCCCAGGCTACACTCACTGACACACAAACATGCTACACACACTACACACACACACTGACACACAGGCCCAGATCCACACCCGTGATTTCCACATACCTCTCAATCACATGCTAATTACTCCCACTTGTGTAAATATCTCTGCTGGTGGTTTGACTGCAGTGTGACATAGACCTGAGGTGTACTCCCTGAGGCCAGGCAGAGAGAGAGAAAGAGAGAGAGAGAGAGAGAGAGAGCACTACAGCTGACAGAAAAATGTTCCTGAGAAGGAAAAGCCATTGGACTTTGGAGCAGTGGAAACGTGTTCTCTGGAGTGATGAATCACGCTTCACCATTCACCGTCTGACTGACGAATCTGGGTTTGGCGGATGCTAAGAGAACGCTACCTGCCTGAATGCATAGTGCCAACTGTAAAGTTTGGTGGAGGAGGTGTAATGGTCTGGGGCTGTTTTTCATGGTTCGGGCTAGGCCCCTTAGTTCCAGTGAAGGGGAATCTTAACGCTACAGCATACAATGACAATCTAGACAATTCTGTGCTTCCAACTTTGTGGCAACAGTTTGGGGAAGGCCCTTTCCTGTTTCAGCATGACAATGCCCCAGTGCACAAAGCGAGGTCCATACAGAAATGATTTGTCGAGATCAGTGTGGAAGAACTTGATTGGCCTGCAGAGAGCCTTGACCTCAACCCCATCGAACACCTTTGGGATGAATTGGAACGCCGACTGCGAGCCAGGACTAATCACCCAACATCAGTGCCCGAACTCACTAATGCTCTTGTTGCTGAATGGAAGCAAGTCCCCGCAGCAATGTTCCAACATCTAGTGGAAAGCCTTCCTAGAAGAGTGGAGGCTGTTTTAGCAGCAAAGGGGAGACCAACTCCATATTAAAACCCATGATTTTGGAATGAGATGTTGGACGAGCAGGTGTCCACATACTTTGTTCATGTTGTGTACGTCATAAAGACCCAATTATTAAAACTTGATCACTGTTACACAGTGTGTGGCATCCGCTTTAAGAGGGTCAGGAGAGGGCAGAACTTGAAGACAGGACACACACACAGACAGATAGTACACCACATGCCCACAAACACATGCAGGAACCTTGTTTAACTAATCAAAATGTGACCTACACGTTTGATCGGTTACAAGAGCAAACAGGGCAGCCTCTGACACAGTGCAGCCTCTGACACAGTGCTGCCTCTGACACAGTGCTGCCTCTGACACAGTGCTGCCTCTGACACAGTGCTGCCTCTGACACAGTGCTGCCTCTGACACAGGGCAGCCTCTGACACAGGGCAGCCTCTGACACAGGGCAGCCTCTGACACAGGGCAGCCTCTGACACAGGGCAGCCTCTGACACAGTGCTGCGGTTACAAGAGCAAACAGGGCAGCCTCTGACACAGTGCAGCCTCTGACACAGGGCAGCCTCTGACACAGGGCAGCCTCTGACACAGGGCAGCCTCTGACACAGGGCAGCCTCTGACACAGGGCAGCCTCTGACACAGTGCTGCGGTTACAAGAGCAAACAGGGCAGCCTCTGACACAGTGCAGCCTCTGACACAGGGCAGCCTCTGACACAGGGCAGCCTCTGACACAGGGCAGCCTCTGACACAGGGCAGCCTCTGACACAGGGCAGCCTCTGACACAGGGCAGCCTCTGACACAGTGCTGCGGTTACAAGAGCAAACAGGGCAGCCTCTGACACAGGGCAGCCTCTGACACAGGGCAGCCTCTGACACAGGGCAGCCTCTGACACAGTGCTGCGGCGGACAAAAGAGAACCCTTGAACACACTGGAAACAAACCCTTTGTCTGTCTCTCTGAACAGCTGGCTTTCATCACATCTGCATGTGTCAGCATGGAGACTATAGACATGGGAATGTGTGTGTGTTTACAGTTTGATGACTGATGAAAGAGGGGCATGGGAAGATTGGGTCACACCCTGCTTGCCTCATTACTATCATCAGCGAAGCAACATAGAAAAGACTGACAGGGAAACACACACACACCACTCTCACTGCTACGCTCTTCCAGTGCTTTAATGACAAACAAAAAGAGAATCCCAGGGAGTAATGACAGTCAATCAGGAAATAACTAAAGAGAAAAGGACTGTTAGCCATTTTAGCGTTTGCTGTTTCCCCCTGAAAACTGAAGCCTCATCAGAAACAGAATGTTCCTTGGAACCAAACAGAGTTTTAACAATGGCTAACTCAAACCAAGAAAACAAAGGACCAGTACCACAAAGGGCCTGCTAGAATGCCCAGAGAATTAGGAAGAAACATTGAGCACGTAAGGCAGCTATTGGGAACTAAAGTAAACAGTTCGAGCCAGTTCAGAAGGAACACAGAAGAACTATATCTGTAAGCCTCAGGGGTTTCTCCTCTTTCCACTGCTTTCTTTCTCTCTTTCCTCTGTTCCGTGTCTTTTCTCTTGTCCGAAACCAGGCTCAATGTTCGGCCACATAGCTCTTCCCATCCCCTAGCAACGGGCACAAAAAGGGCTACCATGAAGAACAGAAAGATGTTTTTTCTTTAGCAGCCGGAATTCTTTCTCCGGGGTTTTTGGCTCTGCTACGCCTGATGCTGACACAGCAAGTAGAGAAACCAGAGAGGTTTTCTCCACTAAAAGGAACAAAATCATCCAACAACTCCCACAAAAACAGTAGTGCAGCAAGCAGTACATTAACATTCAACATGAGATCCACAGAAGTGGAAACCATTTCCTCTGTGCGATCATGATGTTTCATGTGGTGCAGCAGCAATAATTTAACTGTGAACCCCACTATTGAAAACAGAAAATCCATAAGGTCTCAAAAAGCTTGTTCTGCTCCAGGTCAGCAGAGTGAGAGAGAGGGGAGGGGAGAGAAAGAGAGAGAGAGCGCGAGAGAGAAAATAGAGAGAGAGAGCGCGAGAGAGAGCGCGAGAGAGAGCGCGAGAGAGAGCGCGAGAGAGAGCGCGAGAGAGAGCGCGAGAGAGAGAGAGAGGATAAAGCCCCTTGAATTGAATTGAGAGGAGAGAGAGAGAGAGAAGGGGGAGAGAGCACTGTGAGGCTCTGTTGGGGGGGGGGGTTGCAGTATTTCACTAGCTGACCTCCCCATCTCCCACAAACTTGACATTGGTTTCAGCCACTTACTAACAGACATAAATATTAGGCCTAATTCATTCTGGGAGGCAGAAACAAAAGACAAAATGTATCTGTGCAAAACTAGAGACTAAAAGAAAACAGGTTTCTCAGTAGGTTTTCAACAGTCATCCAACAACCCTGGGATCACCTTGTGCTGGATTCAAGTGTATTCATCCACAGCTAGAACATTGGAGTGAGTCCAGGAGGTCGTCTCACTTTTCTGTTGACACATACAACAGGAACAGCAGCGCTACAAACACCTCTGAGACACTCCTCCTGTCTCACACACATGGAGCAGGTCATAGTAGTGAGGTCATTTACACGGAGGTCACCGCAGAGACTTAGCAAGACATCTCTGCCTCCTTGGATATTTCAAGTTGATTTTGGGTCATTTCCATGTAAAGGACCCATGAGTACCAACGTGAAGTTCATAGGAGGATGTCAAATGAAAGCTAAGAGTCCATATTTTTCTAATTAAAGCGACAAAAGCGAAGAGTCTATATATATTTTTAATTAAGGCAGCATATATACCTTTTTCAACTACTTTCTATCCTAAAAATGTTGAATAAGTGAAGGCTTTGATTTCTGGTCAAACAGATGGAAAAGGGGTCTTAGAAAAGATCAACTAGAAAAAATCTTAAGGTATTAGAAATACAAAATATTTGAATTAAAGACCCCTGCCAACTAATAATACATTTCGATTTTAGTCATTTAGCAGACGCTCTTATCCAGAGCGAATTACAGGAGCAATTAAGCTCAAGGACACATCAGATTTTTCACCTAGTCAGCTCAGGGATTTGAAACACAGTTTGGAAGAAAAAAAAAATAAGTTTAAGAAATATTGCCTTGTGTTGAAATTCCGTTACCAAAAACAGACATATCTTTAAGATTGTAACGTTCGTCTGGTGGTGTATGAACGGACCAAGGCGCAGCGGGTGATGAATACATAACTATTTATTTCAAAACAGACGAAACACTGACAAAACACTAGAACAAACTACAAAACAATAAACGAAGGCAACAGACCTAAAACAAACGAACTTACATATAGACGAAGGATGCAAGAACAGGAACAGACTACCTAAAACGAACGAACAAACGAAACAGTCCCATGTGGATTACACAGACACAGGAACAATCACCCACAAACAAACAGTGAGAACAGCCTACCTTAATATGACTCTCAATCAGAGGAAATGAAAACCACCTGCCTCTAATTGAGAGCCATACCAGGCAACCCATTAACCCAACATAGAAAACACATAACATAGACTACCCACCCAAACTCACGCCCTGACCAATTAAACACATACCAAACAACAGAAAACAGGTCAGGAACGTGACAAAGATACTGTATGTTCAAATTTCTCTTCCTCGTGCGGAGGGAACATAATGACAGTTCACAAAAGTAACAAGTAAAGGTAGACCTATCAATTCCCTATAGTGTTTTTACTGATATCAATTTTGTTTATGAATTATTAAGTTATTAAAACTCAGTAATGGAATTTCGGTAATTGTATTGCCTACAATGGGAAATCACAGTAGTCACAAATCACAGTTGGGTTCACAAGTTTGGACAGCACAGTACAGTACAGCACAGTAGAGTACGGTGCTATACTCTATTGTACTGAACTATACTGTACTGTACTAAACTATACTCTACTGTACTCTACTGTGCTGTACTTTGATGTCCAAACTTGTAAAACATAAACGTCTATGATTGGTTCAGATTTCGTCCAGTCCAGACCAACCAGATTTGGTCTTGTTTGGGGGCGGACCTCATTACAATAATAGCCAGAGTGTAGAATAATACCCAAATATGCAAATGTATACATTTATGTAACTCAGGATACATCACCATGAGAATAACATTCATATCCATAATTGTGCATTTCTGTATAGTAAGGATCAGGAACCCATGATGAAATTCTGTTACTGCAATTCCGTTACCGGGTGTAAATCCACTTCACCTTCTGTAGTTTAAGCAATGTCTCATGTCATAGCTGACACCCCATTCTTTCTGCAGACATCTTTGAATCTTAATACGGAGTAGATCTTGAGTCTTTGGAAAACGTTGACACAAAATAATGTGGAAGATTTTACCCAGATTCTGTTACCAAACTTTGCATCTTCACAGTTATTCTGGTAAATGTGTTTTTGTAAAATTGTCTGTATAAATTGTTAAAAGTTGTCATTGTGCATAGAGTTGTGTGATTTGTTGAACTTTTAAATCAATGGTTTTGTTTGCCATCCATTTTAAAGTGAAAAATCTAAATCTCAGCGCAATTCTGTAACCGTGGAATTGCCCTGGGTCTAAAATAGTCCACCTCAAATCCAATTGGTTGTGTCCTACAGTTGTAGTATATCATGTGACTGTCATGACTGTCCTGTGAGGATCCGAATGGGTCAGATCAGCTTGGCAATGGATGACAGTAACCAGACCCTCTCCCACCCACAAAGGGGGGAGGAGGGAGCTGCTGGGGGGTTGACAGCTCACACCCTATCATAAATGAAAAGAGAGGGGATCCAGAGAACATCCCTCTCCAAATTCACTACAGGAATGTTCCTTTGTCTCCAGAGAGTTTCCCGCTGAAACTTTAACACGTTCAAAAAGTGAATACTGGAACAATATTGCTAACATAAGTACGTGGGGAATGGTCAGAGGTGATCTAAAGAATAATAATGTCACATGGGATTTTATTTTGTGATGTCATTAAAAGCGTTATTAAGGAAAAACTGTAACTTGAAAAGTATACACACGACATGTACGAATTCTCCATCCTCTACGTTGTAGATATGAAAATTATGAATGTATTTTTGTTAAGATGGGAATGTGATTTTAGGAGCCATAATAGATAATTTGTCTTACTATAAACTTGGCACAGAAAGTAGTCACGCCACGAGTGAGGTCAGAGAGCATGTCAGCCTGACGGAACTGTCCCTTTCGACCAGAGTGCATAAAAGGATTGGTAAAGAAATGAACATTTAGACCAGAACATTGCCAGGCTGCAGCTGTGCGTGTAAAGTGGTTTGAACCCTGAATACCAACACGAGGTGGGGAAGAAAACTCTCCTCTTAGACAATCACCGGTACAGCTGATTAGCTGTCCTAAGTCAAATATCTAGAAAAGCAAATTTAAGTGGGACCATTCTACTACTCTTCTCAAATCACTGTATTCTACTCCTCTCATCACCAATGGGACAGTTAAGACGGCTGGCTAGCCTATCTTCCAAGGAGCATCTTCCAGAGTGAACAACAGTAGAAGAGACAGGTGAATGACCCCTTTTGGACAATCAGAGCCTTACAAGTGTGCCGCGAAAAGGCCCATCAGCGAACCAAGGCATTGACACGTAAATACATAAATGATTTCTTACTCCAAAAGGGCGGCGGTTCGTGTGCAAAGTACACTGCTCAAAAAAATAAAGGGAACACTTAAACAACAGAATGTAACTCCAAGTCAATCACACTTCTGTGAAATCAAACTGTCCACTTAGGAAGCAACACTGATTGACAATAAATTTCACATGCTGTTGTGCAAATGGAATAGACAAAAGGTGGAAATTATAGGCAATTAGCAAGACACCCCCAAAAAAGGAGTGATTCTGCAGGTGGTGACCACAGACCACTTCTCAGTTCCTATGCTTCCTGGCTGATGTTTTGGTCACTTTTGAATGCTGGCGGTGCTCTCACTCTAGTGGTAGCATGAGACGGAGTCTACAACCCACACAAGTGGCTCAGGTAGTGCAGTTCATCCAGGATGGCACATCAATGCGAGCTGTGGCAAAAAGGTTTGCTGTGTCTGTCAGCGTAGTGTCCAGAGCATGGAGGCGCTACCAGGAGACAGGCCAGTACATCAGGAGACGTGGAGGAGGCCGTAGGAGGGCAACAACCCAGCAGCAGGACCGCTACCTCCGCCTTTGTGCAAGGAGGTGCACTGCCAGAGCCCTGCAAAATGACCTCCAGCAGGCCACAAATGTGCATGTGTCAGCATATGGTCTCACAAGGGGTCTGAGGATCTCATCTTGGTACCTATTGGCAGTCAGGCTACCTCTGGCGAGCACATGGAGGGCTGTGCGGCCCCACAAAGAAATGCCACCCCACACCATGACTGACCCATCGCCAAACCGGTCATGCTGGAGGATGTTGCAGGCAGCAGAACGTTCTCCACGGCGTCTCCAGACTCTGTCATGTCTGTCACATGTGCTCATGTGCTCAGTGTGAACCTGCTTTCATCTGTGAAGAGCACAGGGCGCCAGTGGCGAATTTGCCAATCTTGGTGTTCTCTGGAAAATGCCAAACGTCCTGCACGGTGTTGCGCTGTAAGCACAACCCCCACCTGTGGACGTCGGGCCCTCATACCACCCTCATGGAGTCTGTTTCTGACCGTTTGAGCAGACACATGCACATTTGTGGCCTGCTGGAGGTCATTTTGCAGGGCTCTGGCAGTGCACCTCCTTGCACAAAGGTGGAGGTAGCGGTCCTGCTGCTGGGTTGTTGCCCTCCTACGGCCTCCTCCACGTCTCCTGATGTACTGGCCTGTCTCCTGGTAGCGCCTCCATGCTCTGGACACTACGCTGACAGACACAGCAAACCTTTTTGCCACAGCTCGCATTGATGTGCCATCCTGGATGAGCTGCACTACCTGAGCCACTTGTGTGGGTTGTAGACTCCGTCTCATGCTACCACTAGAGTGAAAGCACCGCCAGCATTCAAAAGTGACCAAAACATCAGCCAGGAAGCATAGGAACTGAGAAGTGGTGTGTGGTCACCACCTGCAGAACCATTCCTTTTTTGGGGGTGTCTTACTAATTGCCTATAATTTCCACCTTTTGTCTATTCCATTTGCACAACAGCATGTGAAATTTATTGTCAATCAGTGTTGCTTCCTAAGTGGACGGTTTGATTTCACAGAAGTGTGATTGACTTGGAGTTACATTGTGTTGTTTAAGTGTTCCCTTTATTTTTTTGAGCAGTGTATATGATTACTGTGAGAATAGTTTCTAAAATGTATCAACGATAAATGTCTCTTATTCTCTCTCTCTCCCTACCTCTATATCTCCTTTTGTAAAAAGTGTGTATGTTATCCTGTGTTTTCATTTAGTTAGCTAGTAAATAAATAATTAAAACTATTTGTGTAGTACTGAATCATAAGTACGGCTGGGTTTTTTGCAGATGCAGGAGTTTACGACAGTTCAGAATGAGGATATGATAAGAGGTTATAATTAACGCATTGACTATTTTATGGATGTGATAGGTAAAGACCTTTAGAGTTGAATTGGGGAGATGGTAACTCTTTAAAAAACCGCTCTTGTGGTGCCCCAAATTCCTAATGAGTTAATTGTTACATAATTAATTTAATCGGGTAACAATTAAACATAGTTAGTTGATTAGATAAATAACAGTCATCAGATGAATGAAAGTAAAGTCACGACATGGCTCTTACTCTAAAGAAGTCAAAGGGTTTGTACCGGAAAAGCATTGGAAACACTGAAACATTCCTGGCATTAGCAACATCAGTGTCAGCAGCAGTTTCTTGGAAAATGCACGCCTGAGGACATTGTTCAAGTTCAAAGACCTTGATAATAGGCTGAATGTTCTATGACAAAAGTCCTAAGATGGTCCAAACACAGACCTCGTGGTATGTTATATATTCATTTATTTTCACTGTTTGCCGTAACATGCAGTCTGAAACAGTGTAGCCAAGTGGTGCTAATTTGGGTGGACTTCTACTCAGTATTCCAGCACGTCACACAGACACAGCCGTGGCCCTTTGTGTGACACTTGACCTGAAAAGAGAGCATCCATTTCCAGGCTGATTGTTTGCCAAGGCGATCCCCTGACCCCATTCCGTCAGCTCTCATTGTGAGCCAAGCCTGTGTGACGGAGCCTGGAAAGAGAGAACAGGAGGGCAAGGCTGAAGACAGCCAGGAGAGAGTTAGACTGACTGACAGGAGAGAGGGTAGTATGTTTGAGTGGTGAGGAGAGGAAGGCTGAAGACAGCCAGGAGAGAGTTAGACTGACTGACAGGAGAGAGGGTAGTATGTTTGAGTGGTGAGGAGAGGAGGGCTAGGCTGAAGGCTGCGTTGGGCAGGCAGCCCAAAGGTGTAGAGCAGGCTGACAGCATGGGGAGAGAGCAGGGAGTTAGACTGAAGTAGTCTGACAGGATACTGGCAGACATGAAGAGATACAGAGCACAGAGCAGTGAACTACAAATGGAGGTGCACAATAGCCAGGCTCTGGGAGAGATCCAGTGTGTAGGATTTACTAATCAAACATGAGATGTGAGGCCGTCAATGTACTGATATTCAATCAAACATGTCCTCTGCCTGAAAACCCAGGACCATCCAGGGCAGGAAGTGCCAAACAGGAAGTGATTTCCTCACTCACAGCCAATCAGAGCAGAAAAGTCCATATATGGCCACAGAGTCAGTAGCAAGCTGTTGTGAGATTGTATATGAATATGAAACATTATTAGTGCCACACGAGTGATTAATGTGACAAGAATTCTTGAATATTTTTGCATTTTCAGCCATCCACACAGACAAACCAGCGCTATTCATAGTGAAGAGGCCAACACCCTGGGTCTATAGATGTGCCCCAAATGCCCTATGGGCCCTGGTCAAAAATAGTGCACTATAAAGGGAATAGGGTGCCATTTGAGATGCACCCTACCACTACTGCTTTTATTGCTAGAGGTCCACTACAACAAGTCATCTTAGTCTAAAGCCTGTTAAGAGACTCAGTGAACACGGAGGCACCGCGTGACAGCTCTGGAGAACGTGTCATCACGACACCAACCAATCGTTTTGGTGCATTTCCAATTCATTCTGACATTTACCAGTCCAGTCAGCTCAAGCTATACCCAGCCCTGGCAACATGGTTCATTGATTCCATTCTGCTGAACACGCAAATAATTAGTTGTTAAGAAGATAATGATGCTGAAATCCCACTTCAAACAGATCTTGAGTGAGTAAATCAGAATGCACTTTGATCCTCTTCAGACCCGTCGGTGCATCCCTCTCTCACAGCAGGAGAGAAAATAGAGAGAGAGGACATTAAGCATTCAAATTAGTCTTTGGCTGCATCTTCCCCTAAAACAGCAGGTCTGTGAGGCAGTGTGCCAGGCATGGCGGTCCCAGAGGACCAGGAAACAAAAGCATCTCTCACTCCCCAGAGGTGTGGCTGCTGCAGGCGATTGGTATTCCCATCTCTCTCTCTCTCTGGCCAGACAGCATGGGTGAAGGAGGGAGGCTGGGAGTGGGAGAGGCTGGGGCCTGGCACTGATAATAACTCAATCGGAGCTGGGCTTCCCTACCCTTCCTACCCCTGCACATGCCTGCCTGCCGGGCGTTGACTGCATCACCACACAACACCCAATATCAGACCACTTCTCCCTGTCTCCACTGCTCTAGTCCACACCACCACCCCACACACCACCCCATGCTCCAAACCCTGTCTGCTGGTTAGAGGAGACAGGCATTACAGCATGACAGAACAACAGTAAAGAGAGACTCAGGGCAAAACGCCAAGTGACTGCAGCATTACACATGAATTATAAGAGGATCAGTACAGCCAGAGACGGTTAGATAGGTACAGCTGCCCGGGACAGTGGACAGGGTTAGATAGGTACAGCTGCTCGGGACAGTGGACATGGTTAGATAGGTACAGCTGCCCGGGACAGTGGACATGGTTAGATAGGTACAGCTGCCCGGGACAGTGGAAAGGGTTAGATAGGTACAGCTGGCCCGGGACAGTGGACAGGGTTAGATAGGTACAGCTGGCCCGGGACAGTGGAGAACTCTCTGGAACATAACATGAGGAGAGAATGGACAGTGTACGCTCTAGTAGCCTTCAGCTCTGTAAGAGCCCCGTGGCTGTTTGGCAGGCCAGCCCAAGCCTAGCCACTCGCCCTCTCCCTCCCACACCTAGTCTCTCTCTAACAGCCTCTAACTAAGAGATAAAAACCTTAGCCTTAGCTTGGTTTTAAACCATTAACTCTTAGGGCCAGCCAATGTGTTTAGGGAGTCAGAGTGTCCAGACACAGAGAGACCAGACCATTTGTATTTGTATTTATTATGGATCCCCATTAGTTCCTGCCAAGGCAACAGCTACTCTTCCTGAGGCCCAGCAAAATCAAGGCAGTTATACAATTTTAAAAACATTACAATACATTCATTGATTTCACAACACACCGTGTGCTCTCAGGCCCCTACTCCACCACTTCCACATATCTACAGTACAAAATCCATGTGTATGTTATCGTGTATGTGTGTATCTGTACCTTTGTGTGTGTCTCTTCACAGTCCCCGCTGTTCCATAAGGTGTATTTTTATCTGTTTTTTAAATGGCTCTATGTAGTGCTGTGCGCCTCCCATAGTCTGTTCTGGACTCGGGGATTGTGAAGAGACCTCTTGTAGCACGTCTTGTGGGGTATGCATGGGTGTCTGAGCTGTGTGCTAGTAGTTTAAACAGACAGCTCGTGCATTCAACACCTCTCGTAAATACAAGTAGTCATGAAGTCAATCTCTTGTCGGCTGGAGTCTGAGTCGGTTAGCACCGCTAGCTATCTCCTCCCCTCGTCGGCTGGAGTCTGGGTCGGTTAGCACCGCTAGCTATCTCCTCCCTTGTCGGCTGGAGTCTGAGTCAGTTAGCACCGCTAGCTATCTCCTCCCCTCGTCGGCTGGAGTCTGAGTCGGTTAGCGCTAGAGGTCGACCGATTGGCCTGGCCGATTAATTAGGGCCGATTTCAAGTTCATAACAATCGGTACTCTGCTTTTTTGGACGCAGATTATTGCCAATTACATTGCATTCCACGAGGAAACTGCGAGGCAGGCTGACCACCTGTTACGCGAGTGCAGCAAGGAGCCGAGGTAAGTTGCTAGCTAGCATTAAACTTATCTTATAAAAAACAATCTTAACATAATCACTAGTTAACTACACATGGTTGATGATATTACTAGGTTAACTAGCTTGTCCTGCGTTGCATATAATCAATGCGGTGCCTGTTAATTTATCATCGAATCCCAGCCTACTTCGCCAAACGAGGGATGATTTAACAAAAGCGCATTCGCGAAAAAAACACAATCTTTGCACAAATGTATCTAACCATAACAACAATGCCTTTCTTAATTCAAATCAATACACAAAAGTATGTATTTTTTAACCTGCATTTTAGTTCAAAGAAATTCATGTTAGCAGGCAATATTAACTAGGGAAATTGTGTTACTTCTCTTGCATTCATTGCATGCAGAGTCAGGGTATATGCAACAGTTTGGGCCACCTGGGTCGTTGTGAACTAATTTGCCAGAATTTTATATAATTATGACATAACATTGAAGGTTGTGCAATGTAACAACAATATTTAGACTTAGGGTTGCCATGTATTTGACTGAAGGAATAAACGTTTTGTTTTCGAAATGATAGTTTCTGTATAGCTATCTCCTCCCCTCGTTGGCTGGAGTCTGAGTCGGTTTGAATCAGGGATACCCGTGGACATGCATGGTGGCCTTTAGTTGGTTGCAGACAATGCTTTGCTTTCCTTCGCTCAGAGAGAGACAGAAAGAGAAAGAGAAAGAAAGGGAGGGATAATTTATGGAAGAAGTGCCAAACGATGGTAGGGAAAGAAGGGGATAGGAGGAGAAAGAGAGGGATAGGAGGAGAAAGAGAGAGATGGGAGGAGAAAGAGAGAGATGGGAAGAGAAAGAGAGAGATGGGAAGAGAAAGAGGGGGACAGGAGGAGAAAGAGGGGGACAGGAGGAGAAAGAGGGGGACAGGAGGAGAAAGAGAGAGATAGGAGGAGAAAGAGAGAGATAGGAGGAGAAAGAGAGAGAGAGGAGGAGAAAGAGAGAGATAGGAGGAGAAAGAGGGGGATAGGAGGAGAAAGAGGGGGATAGGAGGAGAAAGAGGGGGATAGGAGGAGAAAGAGAGAGAAAGGAAGAGAAAGAGGGGGATATGAGGAGTATGACGGGGATGGGAGGAGAAAGAGAGATAAGAGGAGAAAGAGAGAGATAAGAGGAGAAAGAGAGAGATAAGAGGAGAAAGAGAGAGATAAGAGGAGAAAGAGAGAGATGGGAGGAGAAAGAGAGAGATGGGAGGAGAAAGAGAGAGATGGGAGGAGAAAGAGAGATGGGACGAGAAAGAGAGAGATAGGACGAGAAAGAGAGAGATAGGACGAGAAAGAGAGAGATAGGACGAGAAAGAGAGAGATAGGACGAGAAAGAGAGAGATAGGACGAGAAAGAGAGAGATAGGACGAGAAAGGGGGGGATAGGAGGAGAAAGGGGGGGATAGGAGGAGAAAGAGGGGATAGGAGGAGAAAGAGAGAGATAGGAGGAGAAAGAGAGAGATAGGAGGAGAGAGATAGAAGGAGAAAGAGGGAGATATGAGGAGAAAGAGAGAGATAGGAGGAGAAAGAGGGGGATATGAGGAGTAAGAGGGGGATATGAGGAGTAAGAGGGGGATGGGAGGAGTAAGAGGGGGATAGGAAGATAAAGAGAGAGATAGGAGGGGAAAGAGAGATAGGAGGAGAAAGAGGGGATAGGAGAAGAGAGAGAGAGAGATATGAGGAGAAAGAGGGAGATAGGAAGAGAAAGAAGGGATAGGGGAAAGAGAGAGATAGGAAGAGAAAGAGAGAGATAGGAGGAGGAGAAAGAGGGGGATGGGAGGAGTAAGAGGGGGATGGGAGAAGAGAGAGAGAGATAGGAGGAGAAAGGGGGGGATAGGAGGAGAAAGGGGGAGATAGGAGGAGAAAGGGGGGGATAGGAGGAGAAAGAGGGGATAGGAGGAGAAAGAGAGAGATAGGAGGAGAAAGAGAGAGATAGGAGGAGAGAGATAGAAGGAGAAAGAGGGGGATAGGAGGAGAAAGAGGGGGATAGGAGGAGAAAGAGGGGGATGGGAGGTGAAAGAGGGGGATGGGAGGTGAAAGAGGGGGATGGGAGGTGAAAGAGGGGGATGGGAGGTGAAAGAGGGGAATGGGAGGTGAAAGAGGGGGATGGGAGGTGAAAGAGGGGGATATGAGGAGAAAGAGAGAGATGGGAAGAGAAAGAGAGATAGGAGGAGAAAGAGGGGGATATGAGGAGTAAGAGGGGGATGGGAGGAGTAAGAGGGGGATAGGAAGATAAAGAGAGAGATAGGAGGGGAAAGAGAGAGATAGGAGGAGAAAGAGGGGGATAGGAAGAGAAAGAAGGGATAGGGAAAAGAGAGAGATAGGAAGAGAAAGAGAGAGATAGGAGGAGAAAGAGGGGGATGGGAGGAGTAAGAGGGGGATAGGAGAAGAGAGAGAGAGATATGGGGAGAGAGGGGGATAGGAGGAGAAAGAAGGGGATAGGAGGAGAAAGAGAGAGATAGGAGGAGTAAGAGGGGGATGGGAGGAGTAAGAGGGGGGTGGGAGGAGAAAGAGAGTGGGATGGGAGGAGAAAGAGAGAGGGATGGGAGGAGAAATAGGGGGATAGGAGGAATAAGAGGGGGATAGGAGGAGTAAGAGGGGGAAAGGGGGAGTAAGAGGGGGATGGGAGGAGTAAGAGGGGGATATGATGAGAAATAGGGGGATAGGGGGAGTAAGAGGGGGATGGAAGGAGTAAGAGGGGGATAGGAGGAGTAAGAGGGGGACAGGGGGAGTAAGAGGGGGATAGGAGGAGTAAGAGGGGGATAGGAGGAGTAAGAGGGGGACAGGGGGAGTAAGAGGGGGATAGGGGGAGTAAGAGGGGGATGGGGGAGTAAGAGAGAGGAATGGGAGGAGAAATAGGGGGATAGGAGGAGAAATAGGGGGATAGGAGGAGTAAGAGGGGGATAGGGGGAGTAAGAGGGGGATAGGGGGAGTAAGAGGGGGATAGGAGAAGAGAGAGAGAGATATGAGGAGAGGGGGATAGGAGGAGAAAGAAGGGGATAGGAGGAGAAAGAGAGAGATAGGAGGAGTAAGAGGGGGATGGGAGGAGTAAGAGGGGGGTGGGAGGAGAAAGAGAGTGGGATGGGAGGAGAAAGAGAGAGGGATGGGAGGAGAAATAGGGGGATAGGAGGAATAAGAGGGGGATAGGAGGAGTAAGAGGGGGAAAGGGGGAGTAAGAGGGGGATGGGAGGAGTAAGAGGGGGATATGATGAGAAATAGGGGGATAGGGGGAGTAAGAGGGGGATGGAAGGAGTAAGAGGGGGATAGGAGGAGTAAGAGGGGGACAGGGGGAGTAAGAGGGGGATAGGAGGAGTAAGAGGGGGATGGGAGGAGTAAGAGGGGGACAGGGGGAGTAAGAGGGGGATAGGGGGAGTAAGAGGGGGATGGGGGAGTAAGAGAGAGGAATGGGAGGAGAAATAGGGGGATAGGAGGAGAAATAGGGGGATAGGGGGAGAAAGAGGAGGACAGGGGGAGGAAGAGGAGGACAGGGGGAGAAAGAGGAGGACAGGGGGAGGAAGAGGAGGACAGGGGGAGAAAGAGGAGGACAGGGGGAGGAAGAGGAGGACAGGGGGAGAAAGAGGAGGACAGGGGGAGTAAGAGGAGGACAGGGGGAGTAAGAGGGGGGTGGGAGGAGAAAGAGAGAGGGATGGGAGGAGAAATAGGGGGATAGGAGGAGTAAGAGGGGGATATGAGGAGTAAGAGAGAGGGATGGGAGGAGAAATAGGGGGATAGGAGAAAGAAGGGGATAGGAGGAGAAAGAGATAGGAGGAGTAAGAGGGGGATATGAGGAGTAAGAGGGGGATGGGAGGAGTAAGAGGGGGATAGGAGAAAGAAGGGGATAGGAGGAGAATTAGAGATAGGAGGAGAAAGAGGGGGATAGGGGGAGTAAGAGGGGGATGGGAGGAGTAAGAGGGGGATAGGAGGAGACAGAAGAGGAGGATGATAGAGGGATGACAGGACATACAGTTGCCCATATGGCCTTGCAGACCCTGGAGCTTCTCACTAGATGTAGGCTACATACATTAAAACACCAATACAAAGGTGTCCTCTTTCCTACACTTGTACTGTATGTTGGCAGTGGTAAGCAGGGGCCAACTGCTGTGTCAGTGACGGGCTAGTCATGTTCACTGTGAAAACAGAAAACAGCTCATATACACATATAAAATGTGAGGTGAGGTGCCTTCATGCGGTATTTATGTCACAGGGCAATATAAATACGATCAGAGAAACATCATGAAAGTAGCGGTGTAATGAAATGTGTTAAATGTCTGCCAAGAGTTATAAAATCCAATCACATAAATCTGATTTATTTCACATAACAACTGTCATTCACTGTTGATTTTCAAACCCCGGAATGTAAAAGACATTACTCAATTTGCTCCATTTTAATAGCAAGATTGTTACACCCAGAACGGTCTATAAGACATCTAACTTGGGTTATTCAATTGCCTATATTTAGATTGGAAGTCCTTTATCTTCATCTAAACCGCTAACCCAGTCAGATCTTTGAAGCGTTCATTGTTTTCTCCAGGAGTCAAACACATACCTTGTCCACCACCAGTCTGTAGATACAGCTTAAACAGCCATCTTTGACCTCAGTCTCACAATGCACGTCGACAACAACGAAGAACGTTGCAGAGCCACTCGTAATAGTGAAACTGACACGTCCGCTTGTGACATTACAACAAAAAAATAAGTTACTTCCAACAACCAGCACTGGGTTTTTTTTACCTCGGACATCATTGCACATCATTGCACATCATTGCACATCATTGCACATCATTGCACGCGGTGTACAACAGCAGAGTACGTAGTATGTACGGTGATTTATTTTTTACCACGAAGCTGGATGCTCCTCTCTAAACAAAAAAAACAATAACAAATGTGCTGGGGGCAAACAGTTTCCCCTTAGGCAGATTTCAGCTTTAAACCTTTTCTCAATAGGGGGTGCTGTTTTCACTTTGTAAAAATTTCGTTCCCAAATTAAACTGCCTCGTACTCAATTCTTGCTCGTGCAATATGCATATTATTATTACTATTGGATAGAAAACACTCTCTAGTTTCTAAAACCGTTTGAATTATATCTGTGAGTAAAACAGAACTCAAGTTGGAGCAAACTTCCTGTGAGGAAGTGAGAAATCTGAAATCAGGCAGGCTGTTCTAGGGTCAGTTTATTAATTTGTATGTCTTCTATTGGTCGACATGCACTGCATACGCCTTCCCCTAGATGTCAGCAAATAGTGAGAATTGGAATGGAGTTGCTAGGCAGATCTGAGGCCATATAAGGGCTCTTGGAACCGGGGGTGCACTCTTTTCAACATTCGCCATGACGCAAGACAGACCTCAGGATGGCGTTCTGGAAAGCTCCCGTTATAGGCCTTAGATATATCCGGCTCTGATTTTATTCGATATAGGTGTTAAGAACGTCATAATGTAGTTATTTTAAACCGAGTTATATCATTTTATATCAGTATATTGCGATTTTCGGAATTTTCTTTGTGCTGCGTTATAGTGAGTTGGGCACGTCTTCGCCACATGGCTAATGTTTACTGCTAATTCCAAAGTTGAAGGCGACAATCTACAACCGAGCAACGATTCTTCTGGACAAAGGACAACTTGCCCAAGATTCTGATGAAAGCTCATCAAAAAGTAAGAACTATTTATGATGTTAATTCGTTGTTCTGTTGAAAAATGTAAAACTCCTATTCCGCCATTAATTTCGGTGCGGTCCTGCTTTAACGCACGCTGTATGTCGTAGTAACGTTAATTTTAAACATCTAACACAGCGGTTGCATTAAGAACTAATGTATCTTTCATTTGCTGTCCAACCTGTATTTTTTAGTCAAGTTTATGATTAGTTAATGATTAGATTAGGTGCCTCTCCCAAGATTTCTCCCGACATTTTCTTTGCAGCTTGGCTACTATTCTCATTGTATAACCACGATTTGTGCCGCTAAATATGCACATTTTCGAACAAACTCTATATGTATTGTGTAATATGATGTTATAGGACTGTCATCTGAAGAAGTTTGAGAAGGTTAGTGAAAAAATTCATATCTTTTGCTGGTTTATTCGTTATCGCTATTGTTGGCTTGAATCAATGCTGTTGTGTGGTTGGCTATTGTAGTAAGCTAATATAATGCTATATTGTGTTTTCGCTGTAAAACACTTAAAAAATCTGAAATATTGGCTGGATTCACAAGATCTTTGTCTTTCATTTGCTGTACGCTGTGTATTTTTCATAAATGTTTTATGATGAGTATTTAGGTAATTCACGTTGGTCTCTGTAGTTATTCTAGTTGCTTTGGTGAGAGTTGTGATGGTGGCTGCAATGTAAAACTATGATTTATACCTGAAATATGCACATTTTTCTAACAAAACATATGCTATACAATAAATATGTTATCAGACTGTCATCTGATGAAGTTGTTTCTTGGTTAGTGACTATTTATATCTTTATTTGGTCGAAATTGTGATAGCTACCTATGCAGGAAAAAGATGGTGGGGAAAAAAAGTTGTCTTTTGCTATCGTGGTTAGCTAATAGAAATACATATTGTGTCTTCCCTGTAAAACATTTTAAAAATCCGAAATGATGGCTGGATTCACAAGATGTGTATCTTTCATCTGGTGTCTTGGACTTGTGATTTAATGATATTTAGATGCTAGTATTTACTTGTGACGCTATGCTAGGCTATGCTAGTCAGCTTTTTTACTGATGGGGGTGCTCCCGGATCCGGGATTGTGTGCAAGTAGAAGTTAAGCCAAAGCACAGACCTGATCTCAGACCAAGCTCGGCTATGCCAAGGCCAGTTGATGAGGGGACCATTAGAAAGTGATCTGTGTTGTCACAATGGCCTTTTATCAATTAGATTTTCTCACCTCCTGCATCCTCTCTCCTCCGTCCTCCTTCACCTCCTTTTGAAAAAGGTCAAAGATAATCAAGGAGAGGCGGCGAGGAGAGAGAACGTGGATGGAAATGCACTAGCTTGAAATGAAACAGTCCTTCTTCACTCGGGGCGGATCCCAAAATAAATGTTGCTTACAGGGCTGGATCCCATAATAAATGCTGTTTACAGGGGTGGATCCCATAATAAATGTTGTTTACAGGGGTGGATCCCATAATAAATGTTGTTAACAGGGGTGGATCCCATAATAAATGTTGTTAACAGGGGTGGATCCCATAATAAATGTTGTTAACAGGGGTGGATCCCATAATAAATGTTGTTAACAGGGGTGGATCCCATAATAAATGTTGTTTACAGGGGTGGATCCCATAATAAATGTTGTTTACAGGGGTGGATCCCATAATAAATGTTGTTTACAGGGGTGGATCCCATAATAAATGTTGTTTACAGGGGTGGATCCCATAATAAATGTTTACAGGGGTGGATCCCATAATAAATGTTGTTTACAGGGGTGGATCCCATAATAAATGTTGTTTACAGGGGTGGATCCCATAATAAATGTTGTTTACAGGGGTGGATCCCATAATAAATGTTGTTTACAGGGGTGGATCCCATAATAAACGTTGTTTACAGGGGTGGATCCCATAATAAACGTTGTTTACAGGGGTGGATCCCATAATAAACGTTGTTTACAGGGGTGGATCCCATAATAAACGTTGTTTACAGGGGTGGATCCCATAATAAACGTTGTTTACAGGGCTGGATCCCATAATAAACGTTGTTTACAGGGGTGGATCCCATAATAAACGTTGTTTACAGGGGTGGATCCCATAATAAATGTTGTTTACATGGGTGGATCCCATAATAAACTTGTTTACAGGGGTGGATCCCATATTAAATGTTGTTTACAGGGGTGGATCCCATAATAAATGTTGTTTACAGGGGTGGATCCCATAATAAACGTGTTTACAGTGTTGGATCCCAAAATAAATGCTGTTTACAGGGTTGATTCCAAAATAAATGTGGATCCCATAATAAACTTGTTTACAGGGGTGGATCCCATATTAAATGTTGTTTACAGGGGTGGATCCCATAATAAATGTTGTTAACAGGGGTGGATCCCATAATAAATGTTGTTAACAGGGGTGGATCCCATAATAAATGTTGTTAACAGGGGTGGATCCCATAATAAATGTTGTTAACAGGGGTGGATCCCATAATAAATGTTGTTAACAGGGGTGGATCCCATAATAAATGTTGTTAACGGGGGTGGATCCCATAATAAATGTTGTTAACAGGGGTGGATCCCATAATAAATGTTGTTAACAGGGGTGGATCCCATAATAAATGTTGTTTACAGGGGTGGATCCCATAATAAATGTTGTTAACAGGGGTGGATCCCATAATAAATGTTGTTTACAGGGGTGGATCCCATAATAAATGTTTACAGGGGTGGATCCCATAATAAATGTTGTTTACAGGGGTGGATCCCATAATAAATGTTGTTTACAGGGGTGGATCCCATAATAAATGTTGTTTACAGGGGTGGATCCCATAATAAATGTTGTTTACAGGGGTGGATCCCCATAATAAATGTTGTTTACAGGGTGGATCCCCAGAATAAATGATGTTTACAGGGGTGGATCCCATAATAAACGTTGTTTACAGGGGTGGATCCCATAATAAACGTTGTTTACAGGGGTGGATCCCATAATAAATGTTGTTTACAGGGGTGGATCCCATAATAAACGTTGTTTACAGGGGTGGATCCCATAATAAACGTTGTTTACAGGGGTGGATCCCATAATAAACTTGTTTACAGGGGTGGATCCCATAATAAACTTATTTACAGGGGTGGATCCCATAATAAATGTTGTTTACAGGGGTGGATCCCATAATAAATGTTGTTTACAGGGGTGGATCCCATAATAAATGTTGTTTACAGGGGTGGATCCCATAATAAATGTTGTTTACAGGGGTGGATCTCATAATAAATGTTGTTTACAGGGGTGGATCCCATAATAAACTTGTTTACAGGGGTGGATTCCATAATAAATGTTGTTTACATGGGTGGATCCCATAATAAACTTGTTTACAGGGGTGGATCCCATATTAAATGTTGTTTACAGGGGTGGATCCCATAATAAATGTTGTTTACAGGGGTGGATCCCATAATAAACTTGTTTACAGTGTTGGATCCCAAAATAAATGCTGTTTACAGGGTTGATTCCAAAATAAATGTGGATCCCATAATAAACTTGTTTACAGGGGTGGATCCCATATTAAATGTTGTTTACAGGGGTGGATCCCATAATAAATGTTGTTTACATGGGTGGATCCCATAATAAATGTTGTTTACAGGGGTGGATCCCATAATAAATGTTGTTTACATGGGTGGATCCCATAATAAATGTTGTTTACAGGGGTGGATCCCATAATAACTGTTGTTTACAGGGGTGGATCCCATAATAAACTTGTTTACAGGGGTGGATCCCATAATAAATGTTGTTTACAGCGGTGGATCCCATAATAAATGTTGTTAACAGCGGTGAATCGCAAAATAAACGTTGTTACAGCGGTGGATCCCAAAATAAACGTTGTTACAGGGGTGGATCCCAAAATAAACGTTGTTACAGGGGTGGATCCCAAAATAAACGTTGTTACAGGGGTGGATCCCAAAATAAACGTTGTTACAGGGGTGGATCCCAAAATAAACGTTGTTACAGCGGTGGATCCCAAAATAAATGTTGTTTACAGCGGTGGATCACAAAATAAATGTTGTTTACAGCGGTGGATCACAAAATAAATGTTGTTTACTGTAACGACTCCCACCGAAGGTGGCTCCCCTTCCTGTTCGGGTGGCGCTCGGCGGTCGTCGTCACCGGCCTACTAGCTGCTACTGACTTTTCCTCCCCCTCCCTTTTTGTTGATTATTGACACCTGTTTGTGGTTAGGGTGATTGTGGGGCTTTATTACCCAGCAGCCCGGCCTGCTGGGTGTGCGGGATTGTTGTGTGTACAGTCTGTACATTCTTGTGTGTCAGGGTACGTGTTCGTTGGTGTCACGACTTCAACCGAGGCAGGCTCTCCTTCCCGTTCGGGTGGCGCTCGGCGGTCGTCGTCACCGGCCTACTAGCTGCCACTGACTCTTTTTCCTCCCCCTCCTTATGTGTTTATTTGTATCACCTGGGTTTAGGTAATTGGCAATTAGTGTGGCTTTATTAGTCAGCCAGCCCGTACGCTTCTTTGTGCGGGATTGTTCGTCTGTTGCTTTGGATTTCGGGAGTGGTTATTTGTATTGTGTACTGGGTTTGTCTCCCGTGTTTGTAGACAGGTGTTTATGACACCCAGTAAGTCCGTGTTGGACATTTTGGTTTGCCGGTTGGGCATTAAAGATCACCGTATTGAAGCTCTGCTGTTCCTGCGTCTGATTTCACACCCCCCGACACCCAGGTCGTTACAGAATCCCGCACCATCAAATGGAGTCAGCAGGAGCAGCAGCCAACCCTCTCCCATCGATGGAGGAACGGGTTCTCCACCACACCACCGTCCTCCATCGGATCGGATCAGCCATGGACCAAATGATGGAGAGAATGGAGCGATGGGAGAGGAGTGGGCTCCTCTCTCCACCTTCGGCTCCCCCCCCCCAGGACTCTCCATCCCCCGGCTCCAGCGCGCTCCGTTTTACGCTCCCGAGGGATTATGATGGAACAGCGGCAGGTTGTCAGGGGTTCTTACTCCAACTGGAGCTATACCTGGCCACTGTTCGCCCCACTCCCTCGGGAGCGGAGAGGGTGAGTGTCCTCGTCTCCTGCCTAACGGGTCGTGCTCTGGAGTGGGCCAACGCAGTCTGGAATGGCCCGGACTCCGCGAAGGAGCACTACCCGGAGTTTACCCGTCGTTTTCGTGCCGTGTTTGACCACCCCACAGACGGCCGAGCGGCGGGTGAGAGACTATTTCATCTCAGGCAGGAGAAGAGGAGCGCACAGGATTTCGCGCTGGAGTTCCGGACCTTGGCCGCGGGATCAGGGTGGAACGACAGGGCCCTTATTGACCACTACCGGTGTAGTCTCCGGGAGGACGTCCGCAGGGAGCTAGCGTGTCGGGACATCGCGCTTTCTCTAGATGAGCTTATTGACATGTCCATCCGACTGGATAATCTGCTGGCTGCCCGCGGGCGTTCGGAGAGGGTCCTGTGCGTTCCACCACCCAGCGCCCCGGCTCCCATCCCGATGGAGTTGGGAGGGGCCGCGCCTAGGGGTACCGGAGGAGGAGGCCCCCCCTGCACCAGCTGTGGTCGGAGAGGACACACGGCCGATCGGTGCTGGGGGGGTCTGTCTGGGAGTCGAGATGTCAGGCGGAACACTTCTCGATCACCCCAGGTGAGTCAGCACCAAACTCACTCAGAACCCCCTGTTGGTCACATGTTTGTCTCAATTTTTTTCCTTTATTTTTTCCCCTCTTCCCAGCATAGGGCACTAGTCGATTCAGGTGCAGCTGGGAACTTTATGGATCGCGGACTCGCCCGTAAGTTGGGCGTTCCGCTTGTGCCGATAGATTCTCCCTTTCCCGTGCACTCCCTAGATAGCCGGCCATTAGGGTCAGGGGTGGTCAGGGAGGCCACAGTTCCCCTGGACATGGTGACGCAGGGGAATCATAGGGAACGTATCAGTCTGTATATTATTGATTCGCCTGCGTTTCCAGTGGTGCTGGGTATTCCCTGGTTGGCCCGGCATAATCCCAATATTTCGTGGAGACAGGGGGTTCTCCAGGGGTGGTCAGAGGAGTGTTCTGGAAGGTGTCTGGGAGTTTCCCTTGGTGCCACGTCGGTGGAGAGTCCAGACCAGGGTTCCACGGTGCGCATTCCCCCCGAGTATGCCGATTTGGCAATCGCTTTCTGTAAAAGGAAAGCGACGAAATTACCACCACATCGACCGGGTAGGGATTGTGCGATAGATCTCCAGGTTAACGCTGCGCTTCCCAAGAGTCACGTGTACCCTTTGTCCCAAGAGGAGACGTTGGCTATGGAGACATATGTCGCGGAGTCTCTGGGACAGGGGTACATTCGGTCCTCCATCTCACCCGTCTCCTCGAGTTTCTTTTTTGTAAAGAAAAAGGAGGGAGGTTTGCGTCCGTGTATTGATTATAGAGGTCTAAATGCCATCACAGTGGGGTTTAGTTACCCACTACCTCTCATCGCTTCGGCGGTGGAATCATTTCACGGAGCGCAGTTCTTTACAAAACTGGACCTCAGGAGCGCGTACAGTCTGGTGCGTATTCGGAAAGGAGACGAGTGGAAAACCGCATTTAGTACCACATCGGGCCACTATGAGTACTGCGTCATGCCGTATGGGTTAAAGAATGCTCCAGACGTTTTCCAATCCTTTGTAGACGACATTCTCAGGGACCTGCACGTGCAGGGGGTAGTTGTGTATATCGATGACATTCTGATCTACTCAACTACTCACGCCGCGCATGTATCTCTGGTACGCAAAGTGCTTGGCAGACTGCTGGAGCATGACTTATACGTCAAGGCTGAGAAGTGTGTGTTCTCCAAACAAGCCGTCTCCTTCCTGGGTTATCGCATTTCCACCTCGGGGGTGGTGGTGGAGAGTGACCGCATAAAGGCCGTGCGTAATTGGCCGACTCCGACCACGGTAAAAGAGGTGCAGCGGTTTTTGGGTTTTGCCAACTACTACCGGAGATTTATCCGGGGTTTTGGTCAGGTAGCGGCTCCCATTACCTCACTGCTAAAGGGGGGCCCGGTGCGGTTGCGGTGGTCAGCGGCGGCGGACGGAGCTTTCAACAGGTTGAAGGCTCTGTTCACGGATGCTCCCGTGTTGGCGCATCCGGATCCCTCTTTAGCATTCATAGTGGAGGTGGACGCGTCCGAGGCTGGGGTGGGTGCCGTGCTATCACAGCGCTCGGGTACGCCACTAAAACTCCGCCCCTGCGCTTTCTTCTCTAGTAAGCTCAGTGCAGCGGAGCGTAACTATGATGTGGGGGATCGGGAGTTGTTAGCGGTGGTCAGGGCTCTGAAGGTGTGGAGACACTGGCTTGAGGGGGCTAAGCACCCCTTTCTCATCTGGACCGACCATCAGAATCTGGAGTATATTCGGGCAGCTCGGAGACTGAACCCACGTCAGGCAAGGTGGGCCATGTTTTTCACCCGGTTTCGGTTCACGTTGTCCTATAGACCCGGCTCCCAAAACGTAAAGGCAGACGCACTGTCCCGCCTTTACGACACGGAGGATAGGACCACCGAACCCACTCCCATCATCCCCGCCTCGAGGCTGATAGCGCCAGTGGTCTGGGAGGTGGACTCGGACATCGAGCGGGCGCTACGGGCGGAACCCGCGCCTCCTCAGTGTCCGGCGGGCCGTAAGTACGTACCGCTTGGTGTTCGGGACCGACTGATTCGGTGGGCTCATGTCCTACCCTCCTCGGGTCACCCTGGGGTGACGAGGACAGTGGGGAGCCTTCGGGGGAGGTATTGGTGGCCTACCTTAGCTCGAGACGTTAGGGTTTATGTCTCCTCCTGTTCGGTATGCGCTCAGAGTAAGGCTCCTAGGCACCTTCCTAGAGGGAAGTTGCAACCCCTCCCCGTTCCACAACGGCCATGGTCTCATCTGTCCGTAGACTTCCTGACCGATCTTCCCCCCTCTCAGGGAAACACTACGGTTCTGGTAATTGTGGATCGGTTTTCTAAGTCCTGCCGTCTCCTCCCGTTGCCCGGTATCCCTACTGCCCTACAGACTGCGGAGGCCTTATTCACCCACGTCTTCCGGCACTACGGGGTGCCGGAGGACATCGTTTCTGATCGGGGCCCCCAGTTCACGTCCCGAGTATGGAGGGCGTTCATGGAGCGTCTGGGGGTCACGGTCAGCCTGACTTCCGGTTATCACCCCGAGAGTAATGGGCAGGTGGAGAGAGTGAACCAGGAGGTGGGTAGGTTTCTGCGGTCGTATTGCCAGGACCGGCCAGGGGAGTGGGCGAGATACATTCCCTGGGCCGAGATGGCCCAGAACTCACTACGCCACTCCTCTACTAATGTGTCCCCCTTTCAGTGTGTGTTGGGGTACCAGCCGGTCCTGGCACCATGGCATCCGAGCCAGACCGAGGCTCCTGCGGTGGAGGAGTGGGTACAGCGCTCCAAGGAGACCTGGAGGGCCGTCCAGGAGTCCCTCCAACAAGCTACGAGAAGGCAGAAGAGGAGCGCTGACCGCCACCGCAGTGAGGCCCCCGTGTTTGTACCGGGGGAAAGGGTCTGGCTCTCGACCCGAAACCTACCCCTCCGCTTGCCCTGCCGGAAGCTGGGGCCGCAGTGTGTAGGGCCCTTCAAAGTCCTGAGGAGAATAAACGAGGTGTGTTATCGATTAAAACTCCCTTCCTATTATCGTATTAACCCCTCGTTTCATGTGTCTCTCCTCAGGCCGGTGGTAGCTGGTCCCCTGCAGGACGGTGAGGTGCCGGAGGTTCCTCCTCCCCCTCTGGACATCGAGGGGTCCCCGGCGTACATTATACGGGCCATTCTGGACTCGAGACGCCGGGTGAGGGGCCTGCAGTACCTCGTGGACTGGGAGGGGTACGGTCCGGAGGAGAGGTGCTGGGTACCGGTGGAGGACATTTTGGATCCATCTATGTTAAGGGATTTCCATCGCCTCCATCCGGATCGCCCTGCGCCTCGTCCTCCGGGTCGACCTCGAGGCCGGTGTCGGCGCGCTGCGGGAGCCGCGCGTCAGAGGGGGGGTACTGTCACGACTTCAACCGAGGCAGGCTCTCCTTCCCGTTCGGGTGGCGCTCGGCGGTCGTCGTCACCGGCCTACTAGCTGCCACTGACTCTTTTTCCTCCCCCTCCTTATGTGTTTATTTGTATCACCTGGGTTTAGGTAATTGGCAATTAGTGTGGCTTTATTAGTCAGCCAGCCCGTACGCTTCTTTGTGCGGGATTGTTCGTCTGTTGCTTTGGATTTCGGGAGTGGTTATTTGTATTGTGTACTGGGTTTGTCTCCCGTGTTTGTAGACAGGTGTTTATGACACCCAGTAAGTCCGTGTTGGACATTTTGGTTTGCCGGTTGGGCATTAAAGATCACCGTATTGAAGCTCTGCTGTTCCTGCGTCTGATTTCACACCCCCCGACACCCAGGTCGTTACAGTTGGTTTGTGTTTATTCGTGTTTCTCACTTTGTTTGTGGTGAAGCATTTGTTTTAGAGTAAGCGTCGTGTGTTCACCCGTGTGGGGAATTAAATTTGGAACGCTACTCTGAACTCTCTGTCTCCTGCGTTTGACTCCTTTCATCCACTACACCCCAGGCATTACATTTACAGCGGTGGATCACAAAATAAATGTTGTTTACAGCGGTGGATCACAAAATAAATGTTGTTACAGCGGTGGATCCCAAAATAAACATTGTTTACAGGGGAGGATGCCATAATAAACTTGTTTACAGGGGAGGATCCCAAAATAAACTTGTTTACAGGGGTGGATCCCATAATAAATGTTGTTTACAGGGGTGGATCCCTTAAATACATGTGGAAAGTGCTCAAAACAAATGAAGTTAGTTGTGCCAGACATGTTATAAATAAAACAATAAGTAGCATATAGTTTTTAAACGTGTGAATGTTTTTGTCATCTGGCAAAACAAAAGCTGATTCAAAGGGGGTGTGGCAGATTTCCGTAGTAGATAACACATGAGTATCCTTGATGACAGGTGGCTATCCAGGAGGGGATAACACTCTTCCATTCACCTACTAACGAAATGTCACACCCCCGACCACTCCACCACTTATCGGTTTCTGGGTCATGGAGGAGAGAGGACGGAGGAGAGAGGACTGTCTTTTGCCCAAATGAGAATCTCCCATAGTGAAGGAGTGAGAGATTAAAGGTTTAACATGGCGGTTGGAGAGGAGATGTTCAGGATCAGTCAGTCTACGATGTAGGAGACACTTTAACCTCCACACCTCTCCTCCCGTCTCCCCCTCTCCTCCCGTCTCCCCCTCTCTACATCCATCAGCCCCTGGTCCACACTAGTCCACACTAGGGTACCGCTAACCCCTCCACCCAGATACCCACTAAGTCTGAATTTGAACAATATCTCCACCTGCCTGCACCTCCAAACTCACCTCCCCACTCACCTCCCCACTCACCTCCCCACTAAATATTGTTAGCAGGGGTTCTTTTTGGAGCTGGCTGTAGGAAACGGCTGGGAGCTCGCACACATAGTCATACACACGCACATTCACACTCACACTCAGGCATACACACACATTCACACACACACACACTCTCTCACTCTCAGACTGCCAGCGTGTTGTGGTTTGTTTGAGTTGGCCCGGCAGCGCCAGAGACAGCTCTTCCCTCTCCAGCCCACCACGGAGTGTGCACACACACACACACACACACACACACACACACACACACACACACACACACACACACACAGGGAGAAAAATAACCCAAGCATGACACACAGCAGTGCTGAGGAAGACTAATCTGGTTGTGATTGGACACAGCAGTGAGAGAATTGGCCTAAATCATCAAAGGCTGTGGAGGAGAGGAGGGTGGGAACCTGGACGGGACTAGGGTGGAAGACTGCAGAGAGGGACTAGGGTGGAAGACTACAGAGAGGGACTAGGGTTGAAGACTGCAGAGAGGGACTAGGGTTGAAGACTACAGAGAGGGACTAGGGTTGAAGACTGCAGAGGGACAAGGGTGGAAGACTGCAGAGAGGGACAAGGGTGGATGACTGCAGAGAGGGACTAGGGTGGATGACTGCAGAGAGACTAGGGTGGAAAACTGCAGAGAGGGACTAGGGTGGATGACTGCAGAGAGGGACTAGGGTGGAAGACTGCAGAGAGGGACAAGGGTGGATGACTGCAGAGAGACTAGGGTGGAAAACTGCAGAGAGGGACTAGGGTGGATGACTGCAGAGAGGGACTAGGGTGGATGACTGCAGAGAGGGACAAGGGTGGATGACTGCAGAGAGGGACTAGGGTGGATGACTGCAGAGAGACTAGGGTGGAAAACTGCAGAGAGGGACTAGGGTGGATGACTGCAGAGAGGGACTAGGGTGGAAGACTACAGAGAGGGACTAGGGTGGAAGACTGCAGAGAGGGACTAGGGTGGATGACTGCAGAGAGGGACTAGGGTGGATGACTGCAGAGAGACCAGGGTGGAAGACTGCAGAGAGGGACTAGGGTGGAAGACTGCAGAGAGGGACTAGGGTGGAAGACTACAGAGAGACTAGGGTGGAAGACTACAGAGAGACTAGGGTGGAAGACTGCAGAGAGGGACTAGGGTGGATGACTGCAGAGAGGGACTAGGGTGGAAGACTGCAGAGAGGGACTAGGGTGGAAGACTGCAGAGAGATGAGGGTGGAAGACTGCAGAGAGGGACTAGGGTGGAAGACTACAGAGAGACTAGGGTTGAAGACTACAGAGAGGGACTAGGGTGGATGACTGCAGAGAGGGACTAGGGTTGAAGACTACAGAGAGGGACTAGGTTGGATGACTGCAGAGAGGGACTAGGGTTGAAGACTACAGAGAGGGACTAGGTTGGATGACTGCAGAGAGACTAGGGTGGAAGACTGCAGAGAGGGACTAGGGTGGAAGACTGCAGAGAGGGACTAGGGTGAAAGACTGCAGAGAGGGACTAGGGTGGATGACTGCAGAGAGGGACTAGGGTGGAAGACTGCAGAGAGGGACTAGGGTGGAAGACTGCAGAGAGGGACTAGGGTGGAAGACTGCAGAGAGGGACTAGGGTGGAAGACTGCAGAGAGACTAGGGTGGAAGACTGCAGAGAGACTAGGGTGGAAAACTGCAGAGAGGGACTAGGGTGGAAGACTGCAGAGAGACTAGGGTGGAAGACTGCAGAGAGGGACTAGGGTGGATGACTGCAGAGAGGGACTAGGGTGGATGACTGCAGAGAGGGACTAGGGTGGAAGACTGAAGAGAGGGACTAGGGTGGATGACTGCAGAGAGACTAGGGTGGAAGACTGCAGAGAGGGACTAGGGTGGAAGACTGCAGAGAGGGACAAGGGTGGATGACTGCAGAGAGGGACTAGGGTGGATGACTGCAGAGAGACTAGGGTGGAAGACTGCAGAGAGGGACAAGGGTGGATGACTGCAGAGAGGGACTAGGGTGGATGACTGCAGAGAGACTAGGGTGGAAGACTGCAGAGAGGGACTAGGGTGGAAGACTGCAGAGAGGGACTAGGGTGGAAGACTGCAGAGAGGGACAAGGGTGGATGACTGCAGAGAGGGACAAGGGTGGAAGACTGCAGAGAGAGACTAGGGTGGAAGACTGCAGAGAGGGCCTAGGGTGGAAGACTGCAGAGAGGGCCTAGGGTGGAAGACTGCAGAGAGGGCCTAGGGTGGAAGACTGCAGAGAGGGCCTAGGGTGGATGACTGCAGAAAGGGACTAGGGTGGATGACTGCAGAGAGGGACTAGGGTGGATGACTGCAGAGAGGGACTAGGGTGGAAGACTGCATAGAGGGACTAGGGTGGAAGACTGCAGAGAGGGACTAGGGTGGAAGACTGCAGAGAGGGACTAGGGTGGAAGACTGCAGAGAGGGACTAGGGTGGAAGACTGCAGAGAGGGACTAGGGTGGATGACTGCAGAGAGGGACTAGGGTGGATGACTGCAGAGAGGGACTAGGGTGGAAGACTGCAGAGAGGGACTAGGGTGGATGACTGCAGAGAGGGACTAGGGTGGAAGACTGCAGAGAGGGACTAGGGTGGAAGACTGCAGAGACGGACTAGGGTGGAAGACTGCAGAGAGATGAGGGTGGAAGACTGCAGAGAGGGACTAGGGTGGACGACTGCAGAGAGGGCCTAGGGTGGAAGACTGCAGAGAAGGACTAGGGTGGAAGACTGCAGAGAGGGACTAGGGTGGAAGACTGCAGAGAGGGACTAGGGTGGAAAACTGCAGAGAGGGACTAGGGTGGAAGACTGCAGAGAGGGACTAGGGTGGAAGACTGCAGAGAGGGACTAGGGTGGAAGACTGCAGAGAGGGACTAGGGTGGAAGACTGCAGAGAGGGACTAGGGTGGAAGACTGCAGAGAGGGACTAGGGTGGAAGACTGCAGAGATGGACTAGGGTGGAAGACTGCAGAGAGGGACTAGGGTGGAAGACTGCAGAGAGACTAGGGTGGAAGACTGCAGAGAGGGACTAGGGTGGAAGACTGCAGAGAGGGACTAGGGTGGAAGACTGCAGAGAGGGACTAGGGTGGAAGACTGCAGAGAGACTAGGGTGGAAGACTGCAGAGAGACTAGGGTGGAAGACTGCAGAGAGGGACTAGGGTGGAAGACTGCAGAGAGGGACTAGGGTGGAAGACTGCAGAGAGGGACTAGGGTGGAAGACTGCAGAGAGGGACTAGGGTGGAAGACTGCAGAGAGGGACTAGGGTGGAAGACTGCAGAGAGGGACTAGGGTGGAAGACTGCAGAGAGGGACTAGGGTGGATGACTGCAGAGAGGGACTAGGGTGGAAGACTGCAGAGAGGGACTAGGGTGGAAGACTGCAGAGAGGGACTAGGGTGGAAGGGGGTAGTGTGGAGAAGAGTAAGTTGAAAAGCTCTGGGGTGGAAGAGTGGGGAGGCATTACTGTGTCGGTAGGTAACCATCTGTCATCTCCATAGGTTTCTCTGACAGGGAGTAGCTGACAAAAATAATGAGCTGAGCATTGCTACTGCTGAGGCACTGTTACTGCTGAGTCACTGCTACTGCTGAGGCACTGCTACTGCTGAGGCACTGCTACTGCTGAGGCACTGTTACTGCTGAGGCACTGTTACTGCTGAGGCACTGCTACTGCTGAGGCACTGTTACTGCTGAGGCACTGTTACTGCTGAGGCACTGCTACTGCTGAGGCACTGCTACTGCTGAGGCACTGTTACTGCTGAGGCACTGCTACTGCTGAGGCACTGCTACTGCTGAGGCACTGCTACTGCTGAGTCACTGTTACTGCTGAGGCACTGCTACTGCTGAGGCACTGCTACTGCTGAGGCACTGTTACTGCCGAGGCACTGTTACTGCCGAGGCACTGTTACTGCCGAGGCACTGCTACTGCCGAGTCACTGTTACTGCCGAGTCACTGTTACTGCCGAGTCACTGTTACTGCCGAGTCACTGTTACTGCCGAGGCACTGTTACTGCCGAGGCACTGCTACTGCCGAGGCACTGCTACTGCCGAGGCACTGCTACTGCCGAGGCACTGTTACTGCCGAGGCACTGTTACTGCCGAGGCACTGTTACTGCCGAGTCACTGCTACTGCCGAGGCACTGCTACTGCCGAGGCACTGCTACTGCCGAGTCACTGTTACTGCTGAGGCACTGCTACTGCTGAGTCACTGCTACTGCTGAGGCACTGCTACTGCTGAGGCACTGCTACTGCTGAGTCACTGTTACTGCTGAGGCACTGCTACTGCTGAGTCACTGCTACTGCTGAGGCACTGCTACTGCTGAGGCACTGTTACTGCTGAGGCACTGTTACTGCTGAGGCACTGTTACTGCTGAGGCACTGCTACTGCTGAGGCACTGCTACTGCTGAGGCACTGCTACTGCTGAGGCACTGCTACTGCTGAGGCACTGCTACTGCTGAGTCACTGCTACTGCTGAGGCACTGCTACTGCTGAGGCACTGCTACTGCTGAGACACTGCTACTGCTGAGGCACTGCTACTGCTGAGTCACTGCTACTGCTGAGTCACTGTTACTGCTGAGGCACTGTTACTGCTGAGACACTGCTACTGCTGAGACACTGCTACTGCTGAGTCACTGTTACTGCTGAGGCACTGCTACTGCTGAGGCACTGCTACTGCTGAAGCACTGTTACTGCTGAGGCACTGTTACTGCTGAGGCACTGTTACTGCTGAGGCACTGCTACTGCTGAGGCACTGCTACTGCTGAGGCACTGTTACTGCTGAGGCACTGCTACTGCTGAGGCACTGCTACTGCTGAGGCACTGCTACTGCTGAGTTACATCAAATGGTGTAGCACGTCACTGTATCATGATAAGTGATGTGCTGCCTGCCGGTAATACAACCCTCCTTCTAGAGGGAGTCAAGTTACAGTTATGACATCATGGCTATCGTATTCCCATATCATGTTCTCAGACATATAGATGTCCCTATAGAGCTCGCCAGCTTGTAGTCCTAATAACCTGAAATGAGTTACCTCTGGTTCGTTCAGCCATTCCTATGGGAAAAATGAATTAGGAAAGAAAAGGGTTTGGGATAAACGCTGAAAGTAAGGTCTGAGTTTAACACAAGTTTAGGAGGTCTTAAACATTTTTGTTCTATGAGATAATGGTGGTCATTTAACATGACCTTTATGAATTATAAAGCCTTATATGCTTTTTTTAATCACATAAATGCTTCAAAATTCACAAAAAGTGATGTTTGCTGACAAAGATTATCTCATAGAACAAAACGTATAATATCTCCTAACCCTGTATTTACCACAGACCTTATTTTCGGCATTAATCCAAAAGCCCAACAAAAACGCCATTCATTTTCCCCATAGGCTTTGTCCAACGAACCATGGCGGAGTTAGTGCCTACAAAAAGACACCATTTCTATTTCTCTCTGTATCATTACAGACAGTGTCTGTGCCCAGCGGTGACACTCATTAAGCGTGTGGCTGTGTCTTTGGGGTCACCCACCCATCGACCCATTCTCTGTGTCTTGGGCTGCTCACGGTGCTGTACAGTATGTGCGTAACCAGCGGCTCAGACAGACTGTTGACAGAGTGAAAGAAGAGACACAGACAGAGGGAGAGAGAGGCTGGAACTCTGCAGTCAATGCCCCTGGTTAATTATTCAACATCACCACCACTTCTCTCTCTGCACATCCACTTCTCTAGTCAGGCACTTTACTGTCACCCCGCCACACACTGGTCATAACACTCTTACAATACATCACACTATGCAGTAGAGTTCTGGGTGTATCTGACCAAGCTGTGTGCTTTCTAAATCATCCCAACACACAGTTTTGTATTCCCTAGTTATTACATTAAACCAAAGAGGTATAGAGGGGCTGTCATAGGGCAGTAAGAGTTATTTATTACCGGATTCTAAACCAAACCGTGGCGTGAGCCTGCAGAATTCTCTGCTCAGGGAAGAATGCACTCCATATTGTTAGCAGGGGGAGGGAGTGAGAGTGCACAGGAGAGAAGGAACGTCTGGCTCCATATTACCACAGCGCTGCTCGTGCCTTGTGCCACACACATTCTAGAAACCATTAAAAGGCTTGCCCTGGATAACACTTATTAATGTATGTATGTATGGCCACTGACTCTCATGAAAAGACAGTAACATTTCTGATGCAGGATCTAGAAAAAGGGGAAACTGGACTTCCAGGATTCCTCACGTTCGAGACTTGGAACGCAAAACTAGAGACAGAAAAAGAGGGGAGGGAAACAGAACGAGGGAAAAGAGAATGAGAGCGAGAGCGAGAGTGAGACACAGAGACAGAGACAGAGAACCAGAAGCTGGCCTGCCATGACACCAGCCCTTGGGGTCTGTCCCCTCTCTCTTTCTCTGGGTAGAGTGGAACACTGGCTTTTCTGTCCCACAGCCATCCTCTTTCTATCTTCTCTGCTCCCTCTCTCCATCGCCTCCCACTCCGCCCCCTCTCTGACCCTCATGGAGTGGACAGCAGCAGCAGACACAGGCCTCTCTTCAGCAGACAGAGTAGAGGGAGCAGAGCAGACACAGAGCTCACTGACTGCAATGGGAGAAAAGGCCTGTTCACACAATGACCTCCATTCACAGAGGGGGAGAGGAGGGAGAGGGGGAATCACACAGACCACAGGCTGCTGCCACCAGCCTTGTATTGGGAGGATAGAGGGAGGGAAGTACACCTGTCCTCAGACCTGTGGAGGGGTGCATACTGACAGGCTATAAGGTGATGATGATGATGGTGATGATTATGGTGGTGGTCTACCTACAGCATGGCGGGAGAGTGAATCAGCAGAAGGACTACAATTTACCTGATGTTAGTGTGCCACAAAATACACTCAAAATGACACTGAATGTCTTGTTTTAGATGGCCCATGTTAGTTATATGGCCACTGAAATCAACTACGACATTCTACAGCTGTGTCTGTCTGGAACTCAATGGCTGCAGAAACTGAGGGTCCAAAATATTTTACTAAATGTTGCAAGTTTGTAAGTGCAAGCTTCAGGCTGGACTAAGTTGAAAGTTGATACAATGTTTCGAATTCCTTGCAGACAGGCCATGAATAGCCAATGTGACTTATTTTTATCAGGATATTTTCTACCTGCAGGCTGCAATGTATTTATTTGTTGGCTTTATGTGGGCTATTTTTACATAGGTGGCAATGGCAGAAGTTACTTTTAGATTTGTATAATTTTCCTTTAGATAACATGACAATGATTTTGAGAAAGGACGACTTTATTATAAAAGAAATGAAATGTGCATACGAACATCATAACTGGCACGCAGATCGGTAGAAATTGTCAAATAAATATGCACTCCTAATGGAAAAGGTTGCAGACGCCTATTACCGTCAACTTCGGGAGCGTAATGGTAGCATGTGAAGACCAGCAGCAGCGGGAGGTCGGAAAACAGTTTTTTTCAGCAAAACACCAGTCTCAACGTCAACAGTGAAGAGGCGACTCAGGGATGCTGGCCTTCTAGGCTTAGTTGCAAAGAAAAAGCCATATCTCAGACTGGCCAATAAAAATAAAAGATTAAGATGGGCAAAAGAAAACAGACATTGGACAGAGGAACTCTGCCTAGAAGGCCAGCATCCCGGAGTCGCCTCTTCACTGTTGATGTTGAGACTGGCGTTTTGCGGGTACTATTTAATGAAGCTGCCAGTTGAGGACTTGTGAGGCGTCTGTTTCTCAAACTAGACACTCTAATGTACTTGTCCTCTTGCTCAGTTGTGCACCGGGGCCACCCACTCCTCTTTCTATTCTGGTTAGAGCCAGTTTACGCTGTTCTGTGAAGGGAGTAGTACACAGTGTTGTACGAGATCTTCAGTTTCTTGGCAATTTCTCTCATGGAATAGCCTTCATTTCTCAGAACAAGAATAGACTGACGAGTTTCAGAAGAAAGGTCTTTGTTTCTGGCCATTTTGAGGCTGTAATCGAACACACAAATGCTGATGCTCCAGATACTCAACTAGTCTAAAGAAGGCCAGTTTAATTGCTTCTTTAATCAGAACAACAGTTTTCAGCTGTGCTAACATAATCACAAAAGGGTTTTCTAATGATCAATTAGCATTTTAAAATTATAAACTTGGATTAGCTAACACAACGTGCCATTGGAACACAGGAGTGTACGCCTATGTAGATATTCACAAAAAAATCTGCCGTATCTAGCTACAATAGTCATTTACAACATTAACAATGTCTACACTGCATTTCTGATCAATTTGATGTTATTTTAATGGACAATTTTTTTTGCTTTCTTTAAAAAACAAGGACATTTCTAAGTGACGCCAAACTTTTGAACGGTAGCATACATTTTCAGATATTATAAGTTTCTAATTCTGTCAGAAAGTTGTTTGCAAGTCAAAGCGTACTGTTAGCTAGATAGCGAACATTAGCTTGCGGGCTCACTAGCTAACATTACATGTATGATCTTTGTAGCAATATAATTCTAAATCAGAAAATCCATTTGCATTGCTAGTTAAAGCCTAATGTTAGTTAGCTAACATTGAACCTAGATGGTTAGCATTAGCTACCTGCACATTCATACTACAGCTATGACAATGTTTGTATTGGTAGTAGATTGAGTTGGGATCATGCAGGTTAATTGTTTAGCTAGCTAGCTAGCTACATGTCTAAACAAAAGACTACAATTCGCCAGATGATTACGTGACCCATCAAGTTAGCCAGGTGTGTCTGGGGGTGATTACGGCCATCTATTGTATTTCATGAACATGTGTACATGTCTAGACAATAGTGACCCATCCACTTAGCTAGATGTGGCTGGGGGGTGGTCATCTAATAATTATAAAATATTTATACAATATTTTTATCTGGACACTTTCTGTTTTTGATATTGCTACTATGCAAATAACCATTTCAGTTTACTGTTTACACCTTCTGTATCCTGTGCATGTGACAAATAAACTTAGATTTTCTTTGATATAGTGTGTGTTTACCAGAGACTGTAAGTGTAGAACAACATGACCTGCACCAAAGTCAGATTAGGATATAGACCAAGGACTAGATAAAGTGTATTTTTACCTGGAGGTTTCCTTATTGTAGGCTACTACTTTTACCACTTTTAGTCTTGAAATCTTTGGTTGTTTACTAAACTACTCACTCTGTTTAGCACATGGCCTCACATGTGAATCCTTAAAGAGATGGGTGGGGCTAAGGCTTAAGAGGGTGTGAATGATGCTGAATGGGCGTAGACAAAGAAGAGCTTTCCAATAGGTGTACCAAAACATTCACGGGCCATTCTCAAAAGTGGGCTTACAGTGTATGATATACCACTTTCTAGCTCTGAGTCTCTACTATTATCCAATGTAAAAAACACAATTGCAAATTTTGCTACATAGGACTGAATCCAGGTGGCGGGTCACATATGGGCAATTCCAGGGTAACGGAATTCACTTTAAAATGTATGCCAAACAAAAACAATTGATTTCAAAGTTGAACAAACCATACAACTCTATGCACAATGACTACTTTTAACAAATTACACAGTAAATTAAAACAAAACACATTTACTGGAAAAACTGTGCAGATGCAGTTTGGTAACATAATTACGGTAAAATCTCCTTCAGTTTCATTCTGTTACCAAACTTTGTATCTGGAAAAAGGGACAGCTGCATCAGGAGATCAATGATAATAGTGCTGAATGAATGAATGATTTCCATGTCTTCACTAACAAACTTGACATTCTTAAAGAGACAGCGTACAATTTTCAATGTAATGCATCTCAATAGAAATCAGTGTTTTTACACAATGTAGAAACCTAATATTCTACAAATGTCTTTGTAATTTCAATCATTTCAATGTTTGTATCAACATTTGAGCTTTTGTAATAAACAGATGTATTTACAGGGTTACATGTGTTTCTAGGGCGTGTGCTTCAAACGGAGCTAGAATTCATATAGGCCCATTAAAGGCTGTATCTCAATCAATTACCAAGATTTGCTTTTACTTTAGGGCCCTAGCTCTGTTTAGGATTTCCACCTTGTTCCTTCTTTAGGACGACATAGTAGCAGTCAGATAACCTCCAGGAGATTGTATGTCTTCCATTTCCTAATAATTGCTCCCACAGTTGATTTCTTCAAACCAAGCTGCTTACCTATTGCAGATTCAGTCTTCCCAGCCTGGTGCAGGTCTACAATTTTGTTTCTGGTGTCCTTTAACAGGTCTTTGGTCTTGGCCATAGTGGAGTTTGGAGTGTGACTGTTTGAGGTTATGGACAGGTGTCTTTTATACTGATAACAAGTTCAAACAGGTGCCATTAATACAGGTAACGAATGGAGGACACAGGAGCCCCTTAAAGAAGAAGTTACAGGTCTGTGAGAGCCAGAAATCTTGCTTGTTTGTAGGTGACCAAATACTTATTTTCCACCATAATTTGCAAATAAATTCATTAAAAATCCTACAATGTGATTTTCTGGATTTTTTTTTCTCATTTTGTCTGTCATAGTTGAAGTGTACCTATGATGAAAATTACAGGCCTCTCTCATCTTTTTAAGTGGGAGAACTTGCACAATTGGTGGCTGACTAAATACTTTTTTGCCCCACTGTACATGGGGTACCGGTACTGAGTCAATGTGCGGGGGTATAGGTTAGTCGAGGTAATTGAGGTAATATATACATGTAGGTAGGGGTAAAGCGACTATGCATAGATAATAAACAGTGAGTATCAGCAGCGTAAAAAAGGGGTGTCGTGTAGAGGTCGACCGATTATGATTTTTCAACGCCATACCAATACCGATTATTGGAGGACCAAAAAAAGCCGATACCGATTAATCAGACAATTTTTTTATTTTATTTGTAATAATGACAATTACAACAATACTGAATGAACACTTATTTCAACTTAATATAATACATCAATAAAAGTCCATTTAGCCTCAAATAAATAATGAAACATGTTCAATTTGGTTTAAATAATGCAAAAACAAAGTGTTGGAGAAGAAAGTAAAAGTGCAATATGTGCCATGTGAAAAAGCTAACGTTTAAGTTCCTTGCTCAGAACATGAGAACATATGAAAGCTGGTGGTTCCTTTTAACATGAGACTTCAATATTCCAAGTTAAGAGGTTTTAGGTTGTAGTTAATATAGTATTTATAGGACTATTTTTCTCTATACCATTTGTATTCCATATACCTTTGACTATTGGATGTTCTTATAGGCACTTTAGTATTGCCAGTGAAAGAGTATAGCTTCCGTCCCTCTCCTCGCTCCTACCTGGGCTCGAACGAGGAACACATCGACAACAGCCACCCTCTAAGCAGCGCTACCCATGCAGAGCGAGGGGAACAACTTCTCCAAGTCTCAGAGCGAGTGACGTTTGAAACGCTATTAGCGCGCACCCCGCTAACTAGCTAGCCATTTCACATCGGTTACACCAGCCTAATCTCAGGAGTTGATAGGCTTGAAGTCATAAACAGCGCAATGCTTGAAGCACAGTGAAGAGCTGCTGGCAAAACCCATGAAAGTGCTGTTTGAATGAATGCTTACGAGCCTGCTGCTGCCTACCATCGCTCAGTCAGACTGCTCTATCAAATATCAAATCATAGACTTAATTATAACATAATAACACACAGAAATACGAGCCTTTGGTCATTAATATGGTCGAATCCGGAAACTATAATTTCAAAAACAAAACGTTTATTATTATCGCATATACCCTGACTCTGCGTGCAATGAACGCAAGAGAAGTGACACAATTTCACCTGGTTAATATTGCCTGCTAACCTGGATTTCTTTTAGCTAAATATACAGGTTGAAAAATATATACTTCTGTGTATTGATTTTAAGAAAGACATTGATGTTTATGGTTAGGTACACGTTGGAGCAACGACAGTCCTTTTTCGCGAATGCGCACCGCATCGATTATATGCAACGCAGGACACGCTAGATAAACTAGTAATATCATCAACCATGTGTAGTTATAACTAGTGATTATGATTGATTGATTGATTGATTGTTTTTTATAAGATAAGTTTAATGCTAGCTAGCAACTTACCTCGGCTTCTTACTGCATTCGCGTAACAGGCAGGCTCCTCGTGGAGTGCAATGAGAGGCAGGTGGTTAGAGCGTTGGACTAGTTAACTGTAAAGTTGCAAGATTGAATCCCCGAGCTGACAAGGTAAAAATCTGTCGTTCTGCCCCTGAACAAGGCAGTTAACCCACCGTTCCTAGGCCGTCATTGAAAATAAGAATGTGTTCTTAACTGACTTGCCTAGTTAAATTAAGGTGTAAAATAAATAAAGATTTTTTTTTTTTTATCTGCCAAATCGGTGTCCAAAAATACCGATTTCCGATTGTTATGAAAACTTGAAATCAGCCCTAATTAATCGGCCATTCCGATCAATCGGTCGACCTCTAGTCATGTGTAAATAGTCCGGGTGGCCATTTGATTAACTGTTCAGCAGTCTTATGGCTTGGGGGTAGAAGCTGTTAAGGAGCCTTTTGGACCTAGACTTGGCGCTCTGGTACAGCTTGCAGTGTGGTAGCAGAGAGAACAGTCTATGACTAGGGTGGCTGGACTCTTTGGCAATTTGTATGGCCTTCCTCTGACACCGCCTGCTATGGCAGGAAGCTTGACCCCAGTGATGTACTGGGCCATACGCACTACCCACTGTAGCGTCTTGCGGTCGAATGCCGAGCAGTTCCCATACCAGGCGGTGATGCAACCAGTCAGGATACCCTCGATGGTGCAGCTGTAGAACATTTTGAGGATCTGAGAACCCATGCCAAATCTTTTCATACAGCTCTGCATTTAACAAAAAAAGGGGAAGCATGGGCTGAATGTCTCTCAGACATTATTTCCGTCATTAAGAAGAAATAGGCTTATTTTCATTAGAAATGGCCTAATTCAAGAGTTGACATCCTAAAAATAAACTCCACATACCGTATGTGTGAATCTCACTTCCTCTTTCACGGTCAGGAGGCCAGAGTGGAGGCCCGTTCAGAAACCGTTGCCTCTGTGCATACTTTCACCAGATGGAAAGGGAATGTCTCTAAAATGAACCAAACAGAGCTGATCTATTATTTTCTATTCCCTTTTTCTCTGCCTTTCCACTGCTATTTAAAATGTTCTCTTTAACTGTATCCCCTACTGACATTGTCATTGGGCCATCTTCAGTGCCTTCAGCACTTGTGCTCTCCTGCACAGAGAGAGTGAGAGGCCAGCTATGCTTCACTCACAACATGTATGTGAAGGCAGCTTGGAGGAAGTTCACCTGCACAAAACAAAATAGTCCTGAATGCATGGAAGGCAGGCTAGTGTGCAGGGTAAAAACCTTCTCTAGCGTGAAATAGTTCCCAATCATTCTGATTGTGAAGTCATGTTGTAAAAACAGGGCAGACTCATGGTTTAGAATTTCAATAACACTGGAGAAAAACTAACAGGAAGTGTAATGTGGTGGAACAAACTATGTATTTAAATGGCACAGTTAACCAACATGTGCATGCATGTTTATAGCCTATAGAGATAATTAAAATTAGACTGGTGCATACCAGGGAAACAAGATCCACATCCTTGTGAGTAGAAACACAAAGGAAAAATCCTGAACACAAAATGCTGAGTGGCTAAGTGACTATGCAATTATGAAGGATGTAACTGAATAAGGCTTCTAAAGCTCAAATATTTACCAGCTCTGTGTCCAACTGGATTGTGTTAACTCATCTTGGTAGTATTAGAGCCAAAATAACCCAAACACATGATTGGACAATCTGAGCGTAATTGATGAAGTTCAGCTCTACCGCTGTAGGTCAGGACCATCCCCTGACAGAGCTGCATCATTGGTGCCCTAATTTCCCTTCCTCTACGTCACTGCTTATGGAATACCCCCATCGACCCCCTTCCGCACACACATTTATTTCCCTTTGTTCCCATCTGATGCATTCAGCAGAATGTCCCTAGACGCAATGGCACCCGCCACTCTCCCTCCCTCTCTCTCTCCCTCCCTCTCTCTCTCCCCCGAAGGCAGACTGGAATAATGTGGCTTGGGTTTTTATTTAGGGAGTCTTTGTTGTGAAAGGCACACACACACGGGGGACACCTAGTCAGTTGTACAACTGAATGCCTTCAACTAAAATGTGTCTTCCACATTTAACCCAAAAACCCCTCTAAATCAGAGAGGTGCGGGGGCTGCCATAATTGTCATACACGGCTTCGGCGCCCAGGGAACAGTGGGTTAACTGCTTTCGTCAGGGGCAGATTTTTACCTTGTCAGCTCGGGGATTCGATCCAGCAACCTTTGGGTTACTGGCCCAACGGTCTAACCACTAGGCTACCTGGCAGAGACTCCCTGGGTCAGTAGTGTGGTCGTTCCATTTGATTTCAAAAGTTTTTTGAACGCACCCCTTTAGATTCAAACAAAACTTCTCATACATGCCTGCCCATGGTAGAAGTGTCAGAAAGTGACTTTTTGGACCTGAATGACAAAACATTCAGGAGATGTTCAAAGTTGACCCATTTTGCATACCACACCAATAATAATAATAATTATTTATTGTGTCCCTTTCAGGAAATGTGTCTTGCGTCTCAACAGACCACAGCACAGCATCTCCACATCTCCACAGCATCTCCACATAAGTGCATAAATACATAAATCACAAGCAATAACTACAGCAGACAACACAGTTCACAGTCCATAATTCAGTTCGTAAATTCTGGGGGGGGGGGGGGGGGTTGAGCAGTTATTTATTCAATTGACGTATACTGGTGGGGATGAATGATTTCTGGGCTCTGAAGGTTTTGTAAAGATGGACTCTGTATCGGCGGGCTGATGGTAGGAGCTGGTGCTCCTGGTTGAGTGGGTGTGTCAGGTCAGTGGTAATTCTCGCTCCTGCCATTGCCGCTCTCATACATTGAGACAGCCATGTCTTCCTCACTGGAAAATCTAAACGGTTGAGTTTGATGTAATTTAAAAGCTTCAAACAGGATCGTCAAACTATTTTATATATAAAAAAAAAAATATGTTTTAATAAACATTATGTCATTTTTTACCTTTAATGTCAATTATCTAATAACGGGTAAACTCATTTTTTTTTGCATATGTTTAAGCAATAAGGCTCGAGGAGGTATTGTGGTATATGGTGGTATATTGTGGTATATGGCCAATATTCCATGGCTAAGGGCTGTTCTTATGCACGGCGCAAAGCGGAGTGCCTGGACACAGCCCTTAGCCGTGGTATATTGGCCATATACCACAAACCCCCAAAGTGCCCTATTGCTATTATAAACTGGTTACCAATGTAATTAGAGCAGTAAAAATAAATGTTTTGTCATACCCGTGGTATACAGTCTGATATACCACGGTTGCCAGGCAATCCGCATTCAGGGCTCGAAACACCCAGTTTATAATGTAGTTTAGACCCTATGTCATATCATCTGAGGTGTTTGTGTTGTGTCCACCACCGGTTGATACACAGCATGCTCTTGAATACAGGGTGGGTGATAAATGTACTAAAATGGGAATAAAATAGAAATTTGAACTTTTGAAATGGTACCACAAAGATGGTTGGAGGTCCACACATCAGAGAATGTTGACTTGAATGGGAACAAGTTGTTCTAAATTATACTGTCAATATTCCATAGGAAACCTATTGAAATAATAGAAATATAGATACTAGAAAATACATTCTCATTTAAGTTGACATTGATGGTGAGTGGACCGGTAGCCATCTTTGTGGTAGTAATTGAAAGTTTAAATTTAAATTGTGTACAAGCTAAATTACAGTGGTGTGAAGGGATAGGTCTATTCTACAAATTCTATTTCTATGATTGAAATGACACCCACCTTGTATTCAAGAGAATGCATGCTGTGTCTCAACCGATGGCGGGCACCGTACTAACACATAAGATGATGCAAATCATAGTCTAAGCTACAACATATGCAAAAATATTATTTTTTTTATATACAAAAACTGACATTAAAAGTAAAAAGAAAAATACAAAAAACATTTTTTCCAAAAAATGATCAAATACTGTAGTTTGACAACCCTGTTTGTAAGCTTTTAAATTATATCAAACTCAATAGTTTATATTTTCCACAGCAAAATGGGTGAACTTTGAGCACCTCAATCTCCTGAATGTTTTGGCATTCAGGTCCAAAAAGTCACTTTCTGACCACTTCCACCATGGGCAAATATGTATAAAAAGTTTCATTCAAATCAAAAGGGGTGTAATCAAAAAGCGATTGAAATTAAATGGAATGACCCCACAGTCAGTGTCCCTTACAGAAAAATTACATGATTTCACATGTGAAATTTCCACATTCTATGAAAGAAATCCGGTAAAAATGTGTTTTTGGAACACTTCACATGAGATCTTGTTTTCACATGTGCTGGAGAAAGGCCTAACTTCTGGTCTGGTGATTCCCACTCTGCTTCTTACAGGGTTAGAGATGCTTCTACAGGGGAACATAGTGAGGCAGTGAGTCACTTGTCAGGTTTTTGGGGGCAATAAAGTTCAGTTACTTAGAACACAACATGGCTGAAAGCAAAGGCCATTATTTAGAGTCTGTTTATAGGGACCTATTTCTATAGCTGAACCTGGATGTTTAAACGGCTACGTGAAAGGATGCAGGTACCATTTCACTTCCTCTTAGCTGCATTCACTTCACAACAGCATCAACTAAACAAACACTGGCACCCTGTCCCCTATATAGTGCACTACTTTTGTCCAGGGCCCATATATAGAATACGGTACCATTTGGGACACAACCGTCAGCACATCCTTGCTGGACAGTGTGAAGGTGAGAAAATATCATTAAAACAAGTTTACATTTGCTACAGCTGCAGCTAATACTTCAGTAATAACTGTGTAACTACAATAACGGTGTAATTACAATATCCCATAACTGTATGATTTGGTCACCTCACCTGATAATCCCAGTTGTTGACAGTGTGAGACATCATCTTATGTGAGGTGGAGGACTATAAAACAGCCTGCTGAGTTTCCAGTGTTTCCTCTGTATTCATTTAGCAGCTTCAAAAAATATATACATTTTTAGTTTTTATATATACAATAATTGTTGAGACGGTAAAAGAATTTCAGTGAAAATGTAAATGACTAAAAGCAGATATCTATATTATGTAGCAAAGATAATGGCACATGTTGTTTATAAGATCATCTTTGAGAACGAACAACCACCAGAATAAAAACCAGACAGTCAGGGAAAATGTAACATTCTACAAATGCCATGACATGGGGCCCACCATTGATTTTGTTATAATGTTTGCGTCACTCAGATAGCATAAGCCATGGGAAAATATGTACAATTACAGGAAAGTAGCTTTAAAACGGCAATTTTTCTCTCAGACCCCATGACAAAATGTGTAGAATTCCAGGAAACTAGCTTTAAAACTGAAAACATTTCTCTCCGCCTCATGGCAAAATTTGTAGAACTGCAGGAAATTAGCTTTAAAGTAACTGCCCAGTGAAAATCTAATTTAATAAAAGTTAATATTCTGATAACTCATACCCAAATAATGTTGTTGACTCGTCCTATACTTGTAATTGTGACCAAAGTATAAATAGGAGAAAAAATACTTCAAAAACCCCACCTAAAACTTTAATAAATGCTTGCTGTTTCCTTAGAGTATGATGTAATAGTTCTCAGGAGGAGGAGCTGGCCAATCAGTGGTCTAGAGGAGGATGAGCTGGCCCATGAGAGGCTACTTGCATGAATATTTTTTATGAGCGGTATACGCCCACACCATTTTGTTGTTGGGGTACACCCACACCATTCCAACACAGAAAAACGGCTTTTTAACATGCTTAATTTAAAAAATGTGGAAGGAAAACTATTTCACTCATATTGTAAGTAAGTTTAGTTAATATTTCATAGAAATCTGGAAACACTGGGAATTTACTTTAAAACAGCAAAATGTCTCTGCGGCCAATAGGAGAGCAACATTGGCCATGCCCACTACCATGACCCCCCTGCCCCCCACGCTAACTTTGCCACCTCTGCTGAAAAAAATCTTAGGGGAAACACTGGTTTCTGAAGGGCAAACTCCCGCCTACTCCCTAATTCTACATTTGGGGTCATTTCATCATCGCATTGTAGGACAGGATACATGTCAACTCAGGTTTGATAGGCCATGGATACACACTCACAAAAATACTCTTCTACAAGACCTTCTATAAAAGAAACTGCTACTGGAGACATTAATTTGCCATCTCTTCCCTGAAATGTTGAGTCTGTTTTTAAACAATTAAAACCTCATGGAAATCTATATATATATGATTATCAGTAATGCTCACATAAAAATACTCAAGAGACCTGAAGCATATTCCACCTGTAATAACTCATTCTAGACGATGATGACGGCACACTAAAATTACAAAGCATGTGTGTTTTAGCTATGTTAGAACAGTGACATACGGTAGAAGGTGGACCAATCGCATGAGGTAAACTAAAGAACAGCTTCTTTCACACAAACCTGGTCCTCAATTTTATCTCTGGGATACTGGTGGCAACCTTTAATGTCAATTAAGATATCAAAATATGCAGCCCCCGCATCCGCAGAACAGCGCCAGTAAACCCAAATGTTGGTTAATTTGAGTGATTAAAATAATATCATGTTTGAGGGCGGAGGTAAAACGTTTCATCTGGATCCCTAATGACAGGTTGCCCTTTGCTTACAGAACATCCATCTTGCTCCGGGGGGCTGCCTGGCTGGCTGCCTGGCTGCCTGGCTGGCAGGCTGTTGACTACTGCTAGTGTTGGTGCTGTGTGAAGTCTGTGACTGACTGTAGGATTGGCCACAGGAACCACACTCCAACCAACCGGATGGGGAAGCAGTAAATGCCACAATAACAGACGTGTAAAGTGGGGTTGAAGAATCGCCTAAAGCCTCTGGTGTAGTGTAAGGTTTACTTTCTCTCTGTGGTGAGAGGTTACAAACATGTACTTGTTGTTGTGCCACCAGCAACCAGAACAAGGACAAAGCAGAGGGACTTGCCCAGAAGGTTAATTCTGGATTTAATTCGCACAAAAGTGGAAAGCTTTGAAATAATGTGAAAAGTGGTGCGATCTTGTCCAGAGCGACTTACAGTAAGTAGTGAGTTCATACATTTTCATATTGTATTTGTACTGGTCCCTCGTGGGAGTCAAACACACAACGCCAAACTCTACCAACTGAGCCACACAGGGTAATAGACATGTAACATACAATTAAAACACAGCAGCTACACAGCCAACTGTTCCTACAACAGCTGACTATCCCTAACCCCAGTTCTCCTCTGACCTGGGACTGTCGGTCACTACGGGTCATTCAGTTTGATTTCTAGATGTCCCTGACAGACAAAAGCAGAATGATCCAGACCGTTAATGGCAGCTGACTGGGCACTGTGCAGAACAGCATGGACTATCTGTTTACTGGCCTGTTTTGAACATCTATCATGCGTTAGAGTGGAGCGGAAACTTCCGGGATGTGTATAGTAGTGTAGTAACAGTGTGTGTCACCCTATGAGACAACTGTGGCTAAATGTAAACACTAGCTCTTGAACTTCACACTGACAGACTGGTGATTGGTGAACATGGACTTTAGCTTGAGGCTTAATGATACATTGTTCCAAATTCCATGTTCAACCAGCATGCACCTGTCAAGAGTTCTACTGCCCTCTATCTGATGATGTTCAATGACTAGGCTAAGTCCTAACCAACTAATTATGCATGAAAAGATCAGGCAATTATGGAAATGTTATACGTTACCATACATACTTTATATATACACAATATAGGCTACTTTAAATCTAAAATTATCTTTAAGAAGATTAGAAATCTATCACATAGGGCTCTATGATAGGGCAATGTCTTCATTCATAGTTGTTTGGGAATTTAGCTGGGCACAGAAGAGCAGTCATCATCACAACACAAGATTGCAAATGGATTATCTTACTTTTCAATGCTTGGATGAGCGCCTTCCCATCTTTGATTAGTTCTTTGATGAATTTGTTGGTTTTGTCCAGTTCCAGTTCGTGAGACTTTAATCTGTCTCGGAACTGTGGACTGTCCAGATAGCAATCACTAAACTCCAGAGCAGGCAGTCCCATGTTTCCTCTGAGTCCACAGCACCCGAGGTCGGAGGAGGAAGAAATCGTTGACTGGTGATGTGCAATCCACTTAAGAAGGTAGCGGAACACAGAGATTAACACTATGCAGATACCTGTCTACATTACACTACATAGCCAACGCAATAATCTTGCTGACAACATGCAGGCGGGCAAACGTGGATCTGGTTTATTTTAGCCTAGGATCCAAACGGTATCCCCCAAAAAATCGCACGCGAAAAAAACTGTGCTTGTATAGGAGGGAAGTACTGAAAGAATATTCACTTATTGGCAGTCAACGATCCCAGGCAACCTGTGCATTCGTCATGACAACGCCGTACTGGTAAGGAAAATAGGAGGAAGATGAAAGAAAAAACGAGGTACGGTAGTTGCTGATTCTTCTCTGGGCGTTTTAAATGCAGAGCTTTCTCTCAAGCGTTGGTGTTCGTTCCATCGTACCAACCTACCCCGAAACAGATAATCCTATGATGGATGCAGCTCTAGACCAATAGCATTGCTCAGTACCAAAACGGTTCGAGAAGGGAAGGCGCACTACAGTTGCGGGAGATGGGTGCATAAAGGAAGGGTTGGTTGGTCAAAAACGCAGTGATGTCACTTTAAAGAGCGGGGAATTTCGTTTTTTTTTTTTTTTTTTTTTTTACATCAACCTGCTAAGGCTAGGATAAGCAAAGCGACAACTTGTTGTTAAATCTTCAACTGTTGTCCATTGGGAGAGCAATTGTTAGGTAATTACACACATCACAAGCCTTTATGTACTCTGCATAGTTGCAAATGAAAATGTTATCCATAATTTCAAACAATGTGACTGTTTATGACAGCTTTAAACTAGCTATAAACAGTTTAGAAACTACTTATAACCCCCTTATAAGTATTGCACTATAGAGAGAGAGCGAGAGAGAGAAAGAGAGAAAGGGTGTGTGTGTGTGTGTTAGAGGTCGACGAATTTTGATTTTTCAACTCCGATACCGATGCCGATTATTTTAGGACCAAAAAAGCCGATACCAATTAATCAGATGATTTATATATATATATATTTATATATATATGTGTAATAATCACAATTACAACAATACTGAATGAACACTTTTATTTTAACTTAATATAATACATAAATGAAAATAATGAAACATGTTCAATTTGGTTTAAATAATGAAAAAACAGTGTTGGAGAAGAAAGTAAAAGTGCAATATGTGCCATGTAAAAAAGCTAACATTTAATCTCGGGAGTTGATAGGCTTGAAGTCATAAACAGCGCTGTGCTTCAAGCATTGCGAAGAGCTGCTGGCAAACGCAGGAAAGTTTGAATGAATGCTTATGAGCCTGCAGCTGCCTACCACCGCTCAGTCAGACTGCTCTATCAAATATCAAATCAAAAACGTAACTATAATATAATAAACACACAGAAATACGAGCCTTAGGTCATTAATATGGTCGAATCCGGAAACTATCATTTCGAAAACAAAACTTTTATTCTTTCAGTGAAATACGGAACCGTTCCGTATTTTATCGAACGGGTGGCATCCATAAGTCTAAATATTGCTGTTACATTGCACAACCTTCAATGTTATGTCATAATTATGTAAAATTCTGGCAAATTAATTACAATCTTTGTTAGGAAGAAATGGTCTTCACACAGTTCGCAACGAGCCAGGCGGCCCAAACTGCTGCATATACCCTGACTCTGCTTGCACAGAATGCAAGAGAAGTGAGTCAATTTCCCTAGTTAATATTGCCTGCTAACATGAATTTCTTTTAACTAAATATGCAGGTTTAAAAATATATACTTGTGTATTGATTTTAAGAAAGGCATTGATATTTAGGGTTAGGTACATTGGTGCAACGACAGTGCTTTTTTCGCGAATGCACTTATTAAATCATCACCTAATGAACATCCAATCACATTAACTGTTACTCTCTCGCGGGAATTCCATTAACGGTCCGTATGTAGCCAAATGTAGCTGCTGCTCATTCAGTTTGCTTGAAAATGGATAAATGGTTTAAAAAAGTAAGGCCCGTGTCCATAGAGACACATACCAGCTCTACTGGTAGATCTGCTACTACCAGCAGTACTACAGCTGTCGACAACACAAGTTGTTCTGCTTCCATGAGCACATCCAATGCTAGCATCAGTAATTCTACATTTGTTGTTTGCCCAGCTAGCATGGACACTTGTGAATCTGATGCAGCCGAAGAGCTACTGCCCACTTACCCGGGAAAGCACCAAACAACAGGCAGGGACGTGGACCATTGAAGAGGCGCAAATATGATGAGAACTACATTGATTTGGGGTTCACTTATATTGGGAGTAGTGCCTTTCCTCAGCCACAGTGTGTTATATGTGCAAAAGTACTATCTCACAACTTTATGAAACCTTCACTCTTGCGCAGACATTTAGAAACAAAACATGCCAATTTGAAAAATAAGCCATTCAAGTTTTTTGAGCGAGAATTAAGACGACTTTCGAGTAGTAAGACATGTATAAAAGCAACAGATACCATTAATAAGAAGGGGCTAGAAGCGTATTATATGGTGAGCTACCGAGTGGATAAGACAGGCAAGTCCCATACTATTGTGGAGGACTTCATTCTTCCTGCTGCCGCGGATATGGCTGGGACAATGCTGGGGGAAAAGGCCATAAAAACTATACAGACAATGACTTCATCAAACAACCATTTTTCACGACGCATCAGTGACATGGCAGGATATGTTTTGAAACAATTACTGCTTTGTATACAAGCCAGTGAATTATATGCGTTACAGCTGGATGAGTCAACAGACGTGGCAGGCCTGGCACAGCTCCTGGTATATGTCCGTTACTTTTATGGGGGTTCAATAAAGGAAGACATCCTCTTCTGCAAACCATTGGAAACCAGGACCACAGGAGAGGATATTTTTAAAGTACTGGACAGCTTTGTGACATCAAATGGACTTTGGGGGTCAAGATGTGTTGGTATCTGTACTGATGGCGCAAAAGCCATGACAGGGAGACATAGTGGAGTGGTAAGGCACGTTGCTCCCGACGCCACTTGGGTACACTGCAGCATCCACCGAGAGGCTCTTGTTGCCTAGGGAATGACCGACAGCTTGAAAGACGTTTTGGACACTACAGTGAAAATGGTTAACTTTGTTAAAGCAAGGCCCCTGAACTCTTGTGTATTTTCTGCACTATGCAATGATATGGGCAGCGACCATGAAACGCTTTTACAACATACAGAAGTGCGCTGGTTATCAAGGGGCAAAGTATTGACACATTTTTTTGAATTGAGAGACAAGCTTAAAGTTTTCTGTACTGACCATCATTTTCACTTGTCTGACTGCTTGCATGATGACGAGTTTCTCACACGACTGGCCTATCTGGGTGATGTTTTTTCTCGGCTGACTGATCTGAATCTAGGATTACAGGGACTCTCTGTAACTATATTCAATGTGTGGGACAACATTGAGACTATGATTAAGGAGTTGGAGCTCTTCTCTGTCTGCATTAACAAGGACAACACACAGGTCTTTCCATCATTGTATGATTTTTTGTGTGCAAATGAACTCAAGCTTACGGACAATGTTAAATGTGATATAGCGAAGCACCTGAGTGAGTTGGGTGCGCAATTAAGCAGGTACTTTCCTGAAACGGATGACACAAACAACTGTATTCGTTATCCCTTTCATGCCCTGCCTCCAGTCCACTTACCGATATCTGAACAAGAGAGCCTCTTCGAAATTGCAGCAAGCTGTTCTGTGAAAATTGAATTCAATCAGAAGCCACTGCCAGATTTCTGGATTGGGCTGCGCTCAGAATGTCCTGCCTTGGCAAATCGCACTGTTAAGACACTGATGCCCTTTGCAACCACGTACCTATGTGAGAGTGGATTCTCGGCCCTCACTAGCATGAAAACTAAATACAGGCACAGACTGTGTGTGGAAAATGATTTAAGACTGAGACTCTCTCCAATACAACCCAACATTGCAGAGTTATGTGCATCCATTCAAGCACACCCTTCTCATTAACCTGTGGAGAGTTATTCACAATTTTTGATGAACAAATCAAGTTTTATATGTAAGATGGCTAAATAAAGAGCAAAATTATTGATTAGTATTATATTATTATTTGTGCCCTGGTCGTATAAGAGCTCTTTGTCATTTCCCACGAGCCGGGTTGTGACAAAAACTCACACTCATTCTTATGTTTAATATATGTATCGTATAGTGCTTCTACACCTGTATTGCTTGCTGTTTGGGGTTTTAGGCTGGGTTTCTGTACAGCACTTTGTGGCATCAGCTGATGTAAGAAGGGCTTTATAAATACATTTGATTGATTGATTGATTGATAGTGTGTGTGGCAGGCTTACAATGAAGGCAAAAAACAACATTTGAGAGTGCGCTGACCCTGGTGCTAGAGGGGGAATGTAGCTGGAGGCTGAATGTTTGAAGGGTACGGGACTATAAAAAGTTTGGGAACCACTGCTGTACAGTACAGTGTCCCATGTATTTTAGTAGTGTCCCGTATACTGTGCAGTACAGTATCCCATGTATTCTAGTAGTGTCCCATGAATTCTAGTAGTGTCCCATATACTGTACAGTACAATGTCCCATGAATTCTAGTAGTGTCCCATATACTGTACAGTACAGTGTCCCATGTATTCTAGTAGTGTCCCATGAATTCTAGTAGTGTCCCATATACTGTACAGTACAATGTCCCATGAATTCTAGTAGTGTCCCATATACTGTACAGTACAGTGTCCCATGTATTCTAGTAGTGTCCCATATACTGTACAGTACAGTGTCCCATGTATTCTAGTAGTGTCCCATATACTGTACAGTACAGTGTCCCATGTATTCTAGTAGTGTCCCAGTGACCCATTCTCTAGTAGTCTATAGTAGTATTTTATAGGGTGGTTTGTTCCAGCTGCCTTCAACTAAGCCATAAAAATAAACATTTACATTGAATGTGAATGTAATGTTCTGCAAGATATTTTTTTAGGCACTATGAATGAATTTTAGAATCACATAGTTCATCCACAGTATTTTTCCTTGTTGAATGAGTGGTGTGCAATCACCCATTTTGAACTCTCAACCAACCATGTCATGGAAGTACATGCATCATTCCCTGAGGCTCGAGCCAGTCACTCATAGATAGAGGAGAAAGGTGTTCCCCTCTGGTTGACGTGCTGGGAAGGAGAATGCCCCTCTCTGTCTCCAGTCTAGCCAGCGCTAGTATCCCCAACCCCAGCCAACTATGTGGTAGAGGGAGACACAGTGGGCCTTTCAGTCCCCCCCAGCATTGGTCCAAAAAGCCTGTTTCTAGAGGGTCCCGAGAAGGTCAGAAACAGCAATCAGGAAGTCTTCAGGGGAACTCTCTCATATACTTATAAGCCAGGCCGAGGGTGATCTCACAGCTGGCACATTTCGGTGAGGCTCCAGAGCACTCTTAGATGGGAAAGACACTTAAGAATTTGCCATATTCTCTTATCCTCTTTCCAGAGAGGCCAGGGGCCCATTGCTGTCATACCGCTGGTGTTATACAATTCACATATGGATTACACTGGGTGTCATTCACCATATGAAGCCCTAAGCCACGGGCAGCGTCTCACTTATTGATAATGGCTACCTCCACTACCTCTATATAATGCACTCAGAGAACACCTTCTATGCATGTACAGCACAGGCGGCTGGTGGCACCTTCATTGGGTAGGACGGGCTCATAGTAATGGCTGGAAAGGAATAAATGGAATGGTATCGAACACATCAAACATGTTTTCCATGATACCATTCCATTCACTCCATTCCAGCCATTATTATGAGCTGTCCTCCCCTCAGCAGCCTCCGCTGATGTACAGTCATCTGTGACTAGAATCTTATTTCTGAGGCGTTTGTAAGGAGAGCGTATAATATTTTATTGGTGGTCTTGTCTGCCATCTCCTGGTTAAAGCAAGTGCTACAAGAGGCCTGTCAAATCCGGGACTTTCAAATTGCTGTGAAAAATGAATAGGTAAGGGATAAGTAGGTCAGGTGTGTGTGTGTGTGTGTGTTCCTAATAACATGCAATGATCACTATGTTTAAAGTTCACATCTCACAAAGAAATATCCTTCTTTAACCAAGCTAATCAACAATGTGATGATACACCGCCACGACTGTTGAAATCAATGATGTCTGGGTATACTCCATGTGTCCTGCCTCCAATGAATGTTAAAGTTACCTGATGTATTTTCAACATTATTTCACTTAGCCTGTATTATAAATGATTGAACATGCTGATGTAGTGTATGAATTATTGGATGGCCACAGTTTGGGAAAGTGCCCTTGAAGACTAAAAACAGCAGTCCACATGAGTCAGAGTGAATTATTCATTTAGCCTGCACTTTCTATGTTTTTGACAGTGTGGCTCTACAGCAACACTCACTTGCCTTGCCTTGCCTACCACAGTAAAAATAGAACCAGAGAGTAGTTAACAAGAGATTTGCTTTTCTCTTACTGAGATGTCATGTAGGGAGTTATGGTGTAACACTTTATTATAAAGGTGTTGCTCACTCACTTCCTGTTTTAATTCACATTCATCTTGTTAATGTGACGTTTTTCTCTTATGTCTCCAGGAGACCCAATAGGAATGTATCATATCATAGGCAGCCTGCTCACTTCCCGGTGCAGGCCAGGGACCCACGTCACTCCCTGAGCTAGTGGTTTAAATATAGCCCTGACAACGGCCTGCTGAAATGGATCTGGTGACGCTGGGCGGCTCCTGGAGGATTGACGGAGTACAAATACAGACAGAGTCACCCAGGCAGCCACTGCACCACAGGGGCCAGTTCTCCCAGGAGACCCACTTCCACAGGAGGCCTGACACACAGACGCTGAGAGACTCATCCAATTCACACTCAGGAAGAAGCGACAGGGCGGACATGCTGGTTCATCTGGGGCATTGTAACATGGCGTTGTCACAGGTAAGTTCTGTCTTGGTCGGTTCCGGTCCCACCCACTCTCAGCCAGTCGCTGGACGTCATTCGCACCCAGGGGTTTGTCCTGGTGTTCTCCGGAACTTGTCTGGCACTACAGTAACAGTTCCACTTCCAGTAATACAATGAGTGACTACTGCTGTTCCTTCTACTGCTGCTGCTTGGAAAAATAGTCTCTATGTGGGAAGGCCTAGCTTTCCTCCTGTGGCTTTTTGTTCTGAACCAAGGCCAGAATGATTTCCAAGACATTCCGGATGTGGAGTCTGGCTAAGCCTGTGAATGCTAATGATAACAGGCTACCACTGGCTACCGTTCTGCTTTCAATCTAAAAAGGCCAGGCACAGGCTCCATGACAGCTGCACGGGGCTCTTTTTCCAAGGCATAAGATTAGGAAGATTTTCACTGAAAGTCATCTCCATTTTCTGGGTGAACGTGACTGTGCTGCCTACTAATCCAGACCAGGAAATGATTTGATCAGGGATTAGTCATTCTCAAATGGATTTTTTTGTTGTTGCTTGTTTGACTGATTAGAGTGATTGATAGGTGACCTTGGAGCCAAACAGCTGGGCATAGACTGATTGCATGTGGCTGTGCACTTTACATTATGGCTGCAAACAGAGATATTGATATGCTATAAAGATTTAGGACTGTTTTCTGTCATTTTAGAGAGGTCCTATTTTATTTGTGTACAAACATAGTCTAATAGAAATATACTTTTCTCTGAATGACTTGCTTTCTAATATTAGTGATGTGTTTAAACATTTGTAATATGATTTCACTGCCATCTGCAACTGATATCCATGTGAATTGAATCACATTACTTTAAACAATGAAAGCAAACAGGTCTGCACATGTGGCGATTTGCTTGGCCTGCAACGCAATCTGATTCATGCACCATTTCATACGCAAACCGGAGGTCCATGTAAGGCAATCGGCTTTTCTCGTAATCAAATTATAAGGCGTTCTTATCCCGCATTACAGTTACCTTTTTTCTCTTCCTTGAAAAAAACGAGCGCGCATATCCCACACTTCCAGTGACACCAGAATCAACAATTGTCCCGTGACTTTGTCCAGCCACAGGGGCATTTAGCAGGCACATCTCGTCCAGAGGGACTCTACAGAATGACAGAGGGAGAAATTACTGTGCTCTCCATGGGGCCAACGACACAGCAAAACTACAGACCTCTCATACGGCTCTACTGTATGAACGGAGGACATCATCTGCAGATTCTACCGGATGGGACTGTCGCGGGCAGCAGAGATGAAAATAAAGATGGTAAGAATTGTTTTTGGAAGGTATTCGATATTCTGAACTATAATAAACAGTTAAATAAACATATGATGAATGTTTAGTTACGTTTTGGTATTGTAGGCTATAAACATAAATAAAGAGTCGCACACTTTATACACTGAACAAAAATATAAACGCAACATGTAAAGTGCTGGTTCCTGTGGCGGTTCTAGCTTGTACGGCTCCCTGGGCGAATTTCCCCAACACAAATAAATAATCATAACATTTATAAATATAAAAATATATACAAAAATAAGACTCATAAATATCAAAAAGAAGTAACAAAGACAAATGTTGATTTGGCACTCGAGCATCAATACATTACCCATCCCCCAACACCGTCAACCAAGAGTCAAGACTTAACCAATTCACCTTGGTGGTGTGCAGACTGGTTTTATATTATTCTTAACGATTTCGCACAAACCAGAAAAAAATGCTACAATATGTCTATGAAACTATATATTCACAGTATTATGAATGAATTGTGGTTTATTTGGTAGCATTTCATAGTGTGACTGATTTTACTAATTGCATTAGTACTGTACAAAGTTAGAGGTGCGCTATTTGATGGATTTCCCGCTCCCCCCACCTGGGGTTTCCAGTGGGGAGACCTGAAGTCAACCTACCCCCTACCCCCCTCCCCATCTCGTACTTCTGAGTGGGAGACCTTCCCAGGCAGTAGCCTGCCTAGCTCACAAACTAGAATCAGGGCTCCCACTCCGACAAGGTTAATTGACCCACAGTCCCACACGGTGACATAATATCATTAACGTGACGTCCAAATGAGCGATAGAAAACCGATCGCGCAAATGTCACCATTCCAACAACAACATTTTTTGGCCGGCGGCCCATGTCACCTATACCTAAATCCGCCACTGGCTGGTCCCATGTTTCATGAGCTGAAATAAAAGATCCCCGAAAATTTCCATATGAACAAAAAGCATATTTCTCTCAAATTTTGTGCACAAATTTGTTTATATCCCTGTTAGTGAGCATTTTATATTTTGTCAAGATAATCCATCCACCTGAAATATGTGGCATATTAAGAAGTTGATTAAACAGCATGATCATTATACAGGTGCACCTTATGCTGGGGACAATATAAAGGCCACTTTAAAATGTGCAGTTTTGTCACACAACACAATGGCTCAAGTGTTTCACCATTTGAGGGAGCATGCAATTGGCATGCTGACTGCAGGAATGTCCACCAGAGCTGTTGCCAGAGAATTTAATGTTAATTTCTCGACCTCCAACGTCGTTTTAGAGAATTTGGCAGTACGTCCAACCGGCCTCACAACCGCATTTCAGTTGACTGATTTCCTTATATGAACTGTAATTCAGCAATATCGTTGAAATTGTTACACGTTGCATTTATATTTTTAAGCTCCCAGTAATTAATTGGTGAACCACCAATGTGTCGGCATCACTGTGCCTTCTTCAGGCTTTAGTTTGGTGTTGACATGTAGAGGAGCATAGGCCTACTAACACCTTACGTTTACAGTTATTTAGAATAGCCTATAGGCATATCAGCTACTTACCTCAGAAATAATACATAGTTGAATACGTTTATTTATACCATTAAGAAACAATATCACTTTTGTGAAGTATTAGAGGGAGCAGTCTCATTCTCACACCTTTCTAATAATGTTCTCATGATAGGCTTTAGGGACAACCTGACGCCAACTACCACTACAATCAGCCCTTCATTTTGACACCAGCATGTGTATTTGTGCTCTAGACATCCTGAAGGTAAAAGCAGTGAGTGTTGGTGTGGTGGCCATCAAGGGCCATGAGACGGGCCGTTACCTGGCCATGGACAAAGATGGTCATCTCTATGGATCGGTGAGTCTCTCCTAGCAACACTTTGGAAATTACTGTATCAAACTCTGTATAAAATTAAACAGTTCCTAATCAAAAACCCAGATGGAAAACTACAGTATAGCTTTCACCTCTTTGAGCTAGACAATTTGATCATGTAGCCTAACTAACCTAAGAATTATTATGAGTAATCCATTACCCTGGGGGAAATCACAATCATCAAGAGATGAGAAACATCAACCAAACAGATGTATCAGAAGGGGTTGCTTTGGGTTTCCTATCTTCAAGTCAAAGTCTTCATTCATTGTATCTTGAAGTCAAAGTCTTAATTTATTATAATGATTAGAGGCTAGGTTTCAGGACACAGAAAATCTCCATTGAGCATACTTTTTGTCCAGGACTAGGTGTAATCTGTGTCCAGGAAACCACCCCTAAATGTTCTTAATCTAACTTGATTTATTCCAGAAAACTCTGAAGGATGAGTGTTACTTCCTGGAGAAGATGGAAGAGAACCATTACAACACATACAGGTCTCAGAAGTACCAGGCCAAAGACTGGTTCCTGGGGCTGAAGAGGAACGGGCAGCCTAAAGCTGGCCAAAGGACACACATAGGCCAGAAGGCCATATATTTTCTGCCTCGGCCTGTTGACAACACCACCATGTAAAGGCAGAAGACAGGAAAAGTCAACAATGACCATGTCACAGCAATCAATCACCTCAATTCACTTTGAACAATGTGCTCTTAATCAATAAGTAAATGTGACAAAGCATCAATAATAATTATGTTATTATATTTTATGATCTATGGGCCATTTTAATGTATTCCTTTTGTACGATAATAGCATATGTATCACACAAATGGTTTCTTATTTATATCCTATGTTTCCTCATATTTGTTGGAGAATATTTATTAATAAAATGTTGTAAAAATATATTTTTATTTTAGTTTTCATAATAGAATGGGCACATTTTCATTGAAATACAATTTCATATTAAATATTGTAGCATATGTTGGAACTATATTATCATAGGACTCCTAGCATGTCCCATAACAACTATTACAAAGGTTATTAGACTGGTATTACTTCAGTCCTACTGACACATGTGGCACATTCTTATTTTTTTTACTTTTACCCTTAAGGAATAGTATATTATGAAGTGGGTGGTTCCAGCCCTGAATGCTGATTGGCTGACAGCTGTGGCATGTCAGACCATATACACGGTTATGACAAAATATTTATTTTTACTGTTCTAATTAAGTTGGTAACCAGTTTATAATAGCAATAAGGAACCTCAGAGGTTTGTGCTATATGGCCTACATACCACGGCTAAGGGCTGTATCCAGGCACTCCGCTTTGCGTCATGCATAAGAAATTCCCTTAGCCGTGATATATTGGCCATATAGCACACAACCTCGTGCCTTATTGCTAAATTTTATCACACTGTTTTTACTTATTCTTGTTTGTACGGTACTGTCGTACTCATAAATACTGAGAAGAGATATTGACTATGACCATAGGGTGGCAGCATTGAACCTTGCTCAATTCATACTGTTCATTCAGGAAACGTAACGTAGGAGTACAGCTGAAATAGATCTGTTGGTTGGTAGAAACCTGTCGATATAAGCACGGCCATAATTACATATGAGGGCACGAGGTCCGGACTTTGATAATCTTTTCTAATTTAAAAAAATATATATATATATTTTAAATATATATATATATATACAGTACCAGTCAAAAGTTTGGACACTACTCATTCCAGGGTTTTTCTTTATTTTTGCTATTTTCTACAACCAGTTTCACTCACAACATTTGGCATCAGCAAACCGCTCGCCCACATGACGCCAAAAACGCTGTCTGCCAACTGCCCTGTACAGTTGAAACTGGGATTCATCCGTGAAGAGCATACTTCTCCAGCGTGCCAGAGGCCATCGAAGGTGAGCATTTGCCCACTGAAGTCGGTTACAAGCTGAACTGCAGTCAGGTCAAGACCCTGGTGGGACGACGAGCACGCAGATGAGCTTCCCAGATGAGCTTCCCTTTCTGAAAGTTTGTGCAGAAAATCTTCAGTTGTGCAAACCCACAGCTGTTTGGGGGGCTGGTCTCAGACGATCCCTCAGGTGAAGAAGCCAGATGTGGAGGGCTTGCATGGTTCACTTGGTAAGAGGTTGTGAGGCCAGTTGGACGTACTGCAAAATTCTCTAAAACTACATTGGTAGAGAAATTAACATTCAATTATATGGCAACAGCTCTGGTGGACATTCCTGCAGTCTGCATGTCAAGTGCACGCTCCCTCTGAGCCTTTATATTGTCCCCAGCACAAGGTCCACCTGTGTAATGACCATGCTGTTTAATCAGCTTCTTAATATTGCCAAAACCTGTCAGGTGGATGTATTATCTTGGCAATGGATAAAATGTTCACTAACAGGGATGTTGTGCAAAACATTTGAGAGAAAGAAGCTCTTTGTGCATATTGAACATTTTGTGGATCTTTTATTTCAGCTCATGAAACATGGGACCAACACTTTAAATGTTGAGTTTATATTTGTGTTCAGTATATATATTACTGGTCAACATCTAAATATTGCTCCCAGCATTGATCAAAACTCAGAACGCTGATATTCTTGATCTGACTGAGTTCTAATCGCGCCTGCCTCTTTGCAAATGAGTGGAATGACACTCAGTAGTTTGCTCATTATGTTCGCCTGCGTCCCCCGGATTTGGCTCCCCGATTTGCCTTTTTAGCGTCACATTCACCACTCTCTCATTCCGGGCACAGACCGAGGGACTGAGATGTGAAATGAACTACCCAAGTTCGCAGTCGGCTCAATATGGAACTAGTATAGAGATACTGCTGACAGTGTTTGCGTGATGCCGGACAAAAGGCCATTTTAAAACTGTCCCGCGACTCCTGCTGTGTTTACAGACATCCCCCAAACAAAAAACGACTCTCGGAGAATGAGTACACTACGACACAGCTGGTAAATAGTCGCTAATATATATAATCAGGCTGAATCACATCCGGCAGTGATTGAGAGTCCCATAGGGCGGCGCACAATTGGCCCAACGTCGTCTGGGTTTGGCCGGGGTAGGCCGTCATTGTACATAAGAATTTCTTCTTAACTGACTTGACTAGTTAAATAATGGTTAAATAAAAAATAAAAAGTGTTTTAAATATGACAATACGGGCGCTTATTTCAAATATCGCTCTGTAAGCCACGCCCCAGTGGTCAGAGCTAGTGGACTGGAACATGTTTTAAAGCCATAGCCGCAGGAAGTAGATTGAGGGTGGGGTCCTGTCCCTGCTGCAGACGGCTATATCGGTCCGCTAATACAGGGCTATTAAAGGCCCAGTGCACTACTTTTGTGAGAAAAAAAACTTTTTTCCATGTTTTTATATTTGTTTATATTTTTCAGGGTTTGCTGCAATCAATCAATCAAATGTATTTATAAAGCTGTTTTTACATCAGCCGATGTCACAAAGTGCTATACAGAAACACAGCCTAAAACCACAAACAGCAAGCAATGCAGATGTAGAAGCACGGTGGCTAGGAAAAATTCCCTAGAAAGGTAAGAACCTAGGAAGAAACCTAGAGAGGAACCAGGGTCTGAGGGGTGGCCAGTCCTCTACATGCTGTGCCGGGTGGAGATTATAATAGTACATGGCCAAGATGTTCAAATGTTAATAGATGACCAGCAGGGTCAAATAATAATAATCACAGTGGTTGTAGAGGGTGCAACAGGTCAGCACCTCAGGAGTAAATGTCAGTTGGCTTTTCATAGCCAATCATTCAGAGTTAGAGACAGCAGGTGTGGTAGAGAGAGAGAGTCGGAAACAGCAGACCGGGACAAGGTAGCACGTCCGGTGAACAGGACAGGGTTCCATAGCCGCAGGCAGAACATTTGAAACTAGAGCAGCAGCACGACCAGGTGGACTGAGGACAGCAAGGAGTCATCAGGCCAGGTAGTCCTGATACATGGTCCTAGGGCTCAGTTCCTCTGAGAGAAGAGAGAAAGAGAGAGAGAGAGGGAATTAGAGGGAGCATACGGACACCGGTTAAGACAGGAGAAATACTCCAAATATAACAGACTGACCCTAGCCCCCTGACACATAAACTATTGCAGCATAAATACTGGAGGCCGAGACAGAAGGAGTCGGGAGACACTGTCGATACCCCCGGACAGGGCCAACCAGGCAGAATATAACCCCCACCCACTTTGCCAAGGTACAGCCCCCACTCCGATATCTTCAACCACCAACTTACTACCCTGAGACAAGGCCGAGTACAGCCCATTAATATCTCCCCCACGGCACAAACCCGAGGGGGGCGCCAACCTGGGCAGGAAGATCACGTTAGTGACTCAACCCACTCAAGTGACGCACGCCTCCTAGGGACAGAATGGAAGAGCGCCAGTAAGCCAGTGACTCAGCCCTCGCAATAGGGTTTGAGGCAGAAAATCCCAGTGGAGAGAGGGGAACCGGCCAGGCAGAGACAGCAAGGGCGGTTCGTCGCCTCCAGTGCCTGTCAGTTCACCTTCACACCCCTGGGCCAGACTACACTCAATCATAGGACCTATTGAAGAGATGAGTCTTCAATAAAGACTTAAAGGTCGAGATTGAGTCTGTGTCTCTCACATGGATAGGCAAACCATTCCATAAAAATGGAGCTCTATAGGAGAAAGCCCTGCCTCCAGCTGTTTGTTTAGAAATTCTAGGGACAATAAGGAGGCCTGCATCTTGTGACCGTAGCGTACGTGTAGGTATGTACGGCAGGACCAAATCGGAAAGATAGGTAGGAGCAAGCCCATGTAATGCTTTGTAGGTTAGCAGTAAAACCCTAAAATCAGCCCTTGCCTTAACAGGAAGCCAATGTAGAGAGGCTAGCACTGGAATAATATGATCACATTTTTTGGTTCTAGTCAAGATTCTAGTAGCCGTGTTTAGCACTAACTGAAGTTTATTTAGTGCTTTATCCGGGTAGCTGGAAAGTAGAGCATTGCAGTAGTCTAATCTAGAAGTGACAAAAGCATGGATACATTTTTCTGCATCCTTTTTGGACAGAAAGTTTCAGATTTTTGCAATGTTACGTAGATGGAAAAAAGCTGTACTTGAAACAGTCTTGATATGTTCGTCAAAAGAGAGATCAGGGTCCAGAGTAGCGCCGAGGTCCATCAGTTTTATTTGAGATGACTGTACAAGCATCAAGATGAATTGTCAGATCCAACAGAAGATCTCTTTGTTTCTTGGGACCTAGAACTAGAACTAGCGTCTCAGTTTTGTCCGAGTTTAAAATGAATACATTTGCTGCCATCCACTTCCTTATGTCTGAAACACAGGCTTCCAAGGAGGGCAATTTTGGGGCTTCACCATGTTTCATTGAAAGGTACAGCTGTGAATTGTCCGCATAGCAGTGAAAGTTAACATTATGTTTCTGAAGGACATCACCAAGAGGTAAAATATATACAGTGAAAACAATAGTGGTCCTAAAATGGAACCTTGAGGAACACCAAAATGTGCAGTACCCTCAGCACACCTACTTCCCGCGGCTATGTGTACAGCCTCTCATTTTACAATTGGTCCGCCTTGGTTCTGTGTAGCCTAGTTATGTTAATATATTTGAGACCAGTGTGTTGCAGTTAATTTTAAAATATCTTTGAGTAGTAAACAGGGAAACAGAGTCTCAGACAGTTTGCAATAGAACATACCAGAGGGGGGCATCGTTTACTACCTAAATTATTGGAACATCTTGTTCCCACCAGTGTTCGGAATAGATTGAGATTGTTGAAAATACAGACCATGGGACTCCTTTTTACAAGGAGATTTATTTGTCAAAGGTCTGTGGTGGGTCTGTGTAAGCTATGTGATTATATTGGAGACAGGTTTATAGCAGTGAATGTCATTTTTTAATTTACTGTTATAATATTTCAAAGTAGCAGCCATATAACAGCCAGGAAAACTAATTGTTCTCACTTTATGATAGAACATTCACTGTGGCGCTCTTTATCTGAATTGTTAGAATGTTATTGTGATCATAACAAAACTACTTATTTTACTCATATAGAGATATAATTAAATTGTGTTTTCTTTGAAAAAATGGGTCTGGCTGAGAATAGAACATTCACTTTTCTGCCTGAGTGTGGAGCTGTTTAGCCCAATTTTCTGGATTATTTTGTGAACAGAACAAAACTACTTATTTTCCTCAACTATAGATTTAAGTAAATGGTGTATGTTTAAAATGACGTGCCAGGCTGACATGGACTGTTTTCTCACCTTATTCTCCGACCAGGTAACAAGAAGTGAAAACTAAACAAGGACTGAAGTAATAGACATCTTATTTGACTCAACAAGAGATTGAACGCTACCTGAATCCAGGCTGCATCACATTCGGCCGTGATTGGGAGTCCCATAGGGTGGCGCACAATTGGCCCAGCGTCGTCCGGGTTTGTTAGGCTGTCATTGTAAATAAGAATTTGTTCTTAAGTTCTTAACTGACTTGCCTAGTTAAATAAAGGTTAAGTTTAAAAAAATAATAATAATATGTACTCAGAAAAGTAACATAAGTACAGTATCACAGCGAGGTCAAAAAGGTGTGTGTATTAGTCAGATCATCCAGTGTCCACAGCAATACTGTTGATTATTATCTACCCCCAGTACATGTGGCGTACTATGTTATCCATGCTCTCACAAACCCTCATCTTTTCTCTTTCTCTGTCTCACCTTCTGGAGGGCCTGAGGCTCTTGGACCGCAACTGAGAATACCCTGGCCTGACACCTGGACGTGCCTGGCCCAGTCTTACCTGGCCCCCCTCTACCTGCTACCTGCTTGTTGCTGCCTCTCTGTTGCTGCCTCCACTGGTTCTTTCTCTGTCAGTTATCAGTTATTCCATACCAAGGCTACATGAGGCTGAATGGCAACTAATTCATCTCATTGGTGCATGACTGTTCAGTCTGTTAAGTATTCCAACAATGGAAAATTGATTTCTTGGCTGAATTAAGGTTTTATTAAACCTTCAAAAGGGACAAACATACACAATAAAGGAAGGGCTCTGGCTAGTATTACTTAGCCAGCTCGAAGGATGAAGTAAGAGGCTAACGTTAAACAGAGCCTACCTCAGAAGAAGCAAAAAGTATGCTTCTAAGTTCTCATAATAACGTTGCTTTACAGAGAGTAGGCTACTGAGACAGACAGTGATGTGGCGCTCAGTGGTGAGGCTGAGGCAGGCTGCAATGCATGCAGGAGGAAGTAGAGGAGACAGAGAGAGAGAAGTAAGCAGAGAGAGGTTTATACAGTGGTTCCCAAACTTGGGGCCGGGGCCCCCTGAGAAAATCTGTACTAATCTTATCAAACAAGATAGGAACTTTTATATGTTTCAGGGTTCTCCCGAAAGAATGTAAGAAGGGCGCTGTGCCACCCTGTGGACTGTCTTTGCCACTTTTTTGTATTTTTTCTTCTCTAGATTGCAGAAAATGTTAGGTGTTCAAAAACTCAAACATCTCCAAAGGCCTACGGGCCACCCCCGCCGTACACAGCAGCAACACCTTGTTGAAAAATCCAGGGGAGAACCCAGGGTTTCAATATGAACATCTCCACATGGCCTGTCTTCCTTATAGGCCTGCATTAAAATGCAATCAAAATGCAAACAATGCATTTATGAAAAATATCATACCTTTTTTTTTGCCGCTGATGCTACGTGTCAGTGTGAATGATTTCTCATATTTCCCCCCTGTCAGGGGTATAACATTACAATTGTATGGCTAATAGGCTATGTGTTTGTAGTTTGACTGAGGTGAATGAACCTACAGCAGCCAAGGTGATAATGACTGGGGGCATTTTGCTTGTTTTTGCTGTTCTACAAATAGCATTTTAACATTTGTTTTAATTATTGTGTAGAAATGCAGCATATGACATTCAACTTTTTCTTTTTTAATCGGGCCTCATTAAAACTCAAAACCTGGTTACGACCCTGGAAAGAAGTTACATCACATGATGATATTTACATTTTCTTAACTTATTTTTGTTAACAGCAAATAGTAACACTCCTCCCTTACATTAAAATCTAGAACTATCAGTTTTCAGACCCCTTGACTTTGTCCACATTTTCTTACGTTACAGCCTTATCCTAAAATGGATTTTTAAAAACCCTCAGCAATTTATACCCAATACCCCATAATGACAAAGCGAATACAGGTTTTTAGAAATTTCTGCAAATGTATTAAAAATAAAAACAGAAATACCTTAATAAGTATTCAGACCCTTTGCTATGAGACTCGAAATTGAGCTCAGATACATGCTGTTTCTGTTGATCATCCTTGAGATCCTTGAGAGAGTCCACCTGTGGTACATTCAATTGATTGGACATGATTTGGAATAGCACACACCTGTCTATATAAGGTCCCAGAGTTGACAGTGCATGTCAGAGTCAAAACCAAGCCATGAGGTCGAAGGAATTGTCCGTAGAGCTCCAAGACAGGACTGTGTCGAGGCACAGATCTGGGGAAGGGTAACAAACTATTTCTGCAGCATTGAAGTTCCCCAAGAACACAGTGGCCTCCATCATTCTTAAATAGAAGACATTTGGAACCACCAAGACTCTTCCTAGAGCTGGCCGCCAGGCCAAACTGAGCAATTGGGGGAGAAGGGCCTTGGTCAGGGAGGTGACCAAGAATCCGATGGTCACTCTGACAGAGCTCTAGAGTTCCTCTGTGGAAATGGGAGAACCTTCCAGAAGGACAACCATCTCTGCAGCACTCCACCAATCAGACATTTATGGTAGAATGGCCAGACGGAAGCCACTCCTCAGTAAAAGGCACATGACAGCCTGCTTGGAGTTTGCCAAAAGGCATCTAAAGACTGTCAGACCATGAGAAACAAGATTCTCTGGTCTGATGAAACCAAGATTGAACTCTTTGGCCTGAATGCCAAGTTTCATGTCTGGAGGAAACCTGGCACCATCCCTACGGTGAAGCATGGTGGTGGCAGCATCATGCTGTGGGGATGTTTTTCAGCAGCAGGGACTGGGAGACTAGTCAGGATCGAGGCAAAGATGAACGGAGCAAAGTACAGAGAGATCCTTGATGAAAAAATAAAGGTGTGCCAAGCTGGTAGCGTCATATCCAAGAAGACTCGATGTTGTAATCACTGGCAAAGGTGCTTCAACAAAGTACTGAGTAAAGGGTCTGAATACTTATGTAAATGTGATATTTCCGTTTTTTAAAATAAATGATCAAAAATGTCTTAAAACCTGTTTTTGCTTTATCATTATGGGAGGATCAATTTAATCCATTTTAGAATAAGGCTGTAATGTATCAAAATTTGGATAAAGTCAAGGGGTCTGAATACTTTCAGAAGACACTGTAGTAATCCATCACTTTTATTTTGCAAGCAGCAAGAGGCAGAGAGACTGACTATGGTAACCAATCACTACCATAAAGTAACTCGATTTAAATAATTTATTATCTTGACATTTGACCTCTGCTCAAGGTTTAAATGCATCTACAGTTACATAAACAGAGTATTCTGCTGTCCGGAGAGGGTCTATTGTCAGTCTTGCATAATAGCCATACAAAGTAATTATTCTAAAATGTGTCACTTTCTCTTGACTACGAGTTTATTTTCAATAAAACAGGAAGTAATCGTTACAGTATATCCTGAATGATTGACCAGTGCACGCTGGGTGGTGAGCTGAAGCAGCTGAGCCAAATGGCTAACAGAACCGGTGGCTGTAGTTAAGTGTGCCCCCTGCTGTTGGCTGTGCTGTTCCATGTGTTAAAGGCTATGATAGGTTCACTGGACAACGAGACACGTCCCATGCAGGCTGGTCAGGCAAGCCTCTCTCGCTCTCTCACGCATGCACACACAAAGAAAGAGCCCTGCACCCTGGCCTCCAGCCTCCGGGGCCGTGGCAGGAGCAGGAAGGGAACCATTCACTGTAAACTGAACAAGCAATAGCTTCCTCTGGGACTCCCCCAGCCAGGCTGCAGCCAAGATCCCGCCACCATAAAGCACTTTGACAGACCCCTGTCACGATGGCAGACAAATCTACTATAAATTGTACAAACACTCCTCCGTAAATCCCGGTCTTCTCCTCCTCTTTAGTCTCTCATTGTGAAAACAGAGGTTGCATTGTTGACAGTTGTGTGTTGATACTTTTCCTTTTACCTCCAGCTGTCAGGAACGGAAACAAGCTGATTCCAGCTGATTCCAGTGTAATTAAACAGACTGCTTTTCATCTGCTGGAGCAAGAGAAAGGAAGAAAGAGACAGAGAGAGAGGGAGAGATAGAGGAAGAAAGAGACAGAGAGAGAGGGAGAGATAAAGGAAGAAAGAGACAGAGAGAGAGGGAGAGATAGAGGAAGAAAGAGACAGAGAGAGAGGGAGAGATAGAGGAAGAAAGAGACAGACAGAGAGGGAGAGATAGAGGAAGAAAGAGACAGAGAGAGGGAGAGATAGAGGAAGAAAGAGACAGAGAGAGAGGGAGAGATAGAGGAAGAAAGAGACAGAGAGAGTGAGAGATAGAGGAAGAAAGAGACAGAGAGGGAGAGATAGAGGAAGAGAGAGAGAGACAGAAAGATAGAGAGAGAAAGAGGGAGGGGGTGGATGGGGGCAGGCCAGAGAATTCTCCATGGTGTGTCTAGCATGCCTGTGTTGGGCCTCTCACATGCAGAGCCTAACTGTAACTGTTTTAATGGATGATTTTTGCTGGATAGACATGTTCTAATGGATTCTGAAACCTCTCCTCTATAGCACCTGGTGGTTGATTCCTGCACCTTTCCCTTGGACATTCTTCAGAGAGCAATTTTAGCGACTAGCTATTTCTTTTGAGTACGACAGAACACAAATGGCCCTACTAGGGTGGAGGCCTATGTGAGTGAATTAGAGGTAGATGCCTCTGGAACTTTTACACTGATTGGGTAGGTGAAGTTATGAAGATTGTACTCCTATTAGAGAGACGGTGAGACGGTGATAGCTATGATGTTAGTTCTTAAAGGGACATGTTTTCTTGCACAGCCGCCCCGGTTGTCTCCTACGACATTCTAACCAGATGGAAAGTCTGTTCTAGGTGACAGGTTCTTCTGCATCGTCATCAAGGATGGCTGGGAGTTGCACCAGCCAGGCCACTGATTGTAGGTAAGTCCGAACCTTGACCTGGATAGCAGCAGTCCTAATACGTCCATCAGCTCCAGGGTGAGTATGAGTCACCTTCCCAACAGATCAGAGAACTTGAGGGAGCTGAGGGTCCACAATGAGAACCACTTGATCCACAGTAAGTTCCTTTCCATCCTTCCTCCATCCTTCCTCCACTGTAGACTTGGCAAGTAGTAGCGATCGAACTGGGACCAAAAGTGATCAGCAAGGATTTGGCTGTACCTCCAGCTGCAATTCCCTATGATGTTACTGGAGTCATACAATACCTGAGGAAGATATGTGTCATAGTCTCCCATTAGGCTCAGTGTGATGGGATCTGTGTCCCTGACATCGGAGGAGATGTACCCAAGGGGTTTTGCATGCAAGATTCACTCCACTTTGGTAAGCACAGTGCGGAGCACGGTTTCAGTGACGGTCTGTTCCTTAAGTATGACCTTGAGAGTAGTCTTCACTGATTTCACATCTCTTTCCCACGTCCCACGCGAGTTGAACCGGAATGTTATCCTCTGTTCGGCCAACTGTTCTTTCAGGTGAGAGGCAATCGCTTTAAAGGCCTCTCGTAGTTCTCGGTCTCTTCCAACGAAGTTCGTAACATTGTCTGAAAGAAGCTTGAATGGCTTACCTCAAAGTGCAGTGAAGCATCTTAGAGACATCAGGAAGGCATCGGCATCCAGGCTCTCCAGGAGGTCTAGGTGGATGCAATGGCTGGTCCTGCATTTGTAGAAGATTCACCATCTCTTTTCATTGCGACGTCCAATTTTATGTTGAATGGTCCGAAACAATCTACTCCGGTAGAGTAGAAGGGTGGCTTGTACAGTCGCAGACAAGCAGGAGGTAGGTCTGCCATCTTAGGAACTTCAGGTTTGGTGCGCCATCTTTGGCATTGCAATCAGATATGCTGAAACTTCCGGATGGCCTCCCTTCCCCGCAGAATCCAGTATCTACGACGCGGTTCCGCCAGAACTCTCTTTGAGCCGGAATGGAAGAGAGACTCGTCGAAATTTGAGTAGCTTGGTCAGCGGATGATACAGACGATGGGGTGCATAGTATCCATCTCCAGGTGCTCTGATCTGGGCAGTCTACCGCCAACACTAAGGAGTCCATAATCCTTATCATACTCAGAAGTAAAGGGACCCAGATGACTGTTAGAAGGTATAGACCGGTTTGACATGACGGCCTTGACCTCTTCAGGAAACTATTCCATCTGAGCTCGCTTCAGGAGGAGGTTCTCTGTGGCTTTGTAATCTGCTGCTTCGCTGGGTGAACTGGAGAGTGGATCGGCCACCCCGTGTAGGGATCTAGTTGCCTTCATAAGGTCTTTCCATGTATCAAACTTGCTGATATCTGGAAGCTGAGAACTGGAACTGACAGACACATGATTTCTTCAGCTGATTTCTTCAGTTCACTGTCATCATGCTCCAGGTCAGCAGAAGGCATTGAAGGCCACTGATCTTCTGAGTGTTGTAGGAACTCAGGGCCTTGGTGCCATCAATGCAGTTGGACCAGCTCTTTCAAGGTCTTGCATCGAGTGACTTCATCCACCGGGCTGTTTGCAGTATCTGTAAGGTTTTGAATCTGTGCAACACAAGTTCCTCACAAAATATGTGCAGGTCTCGGGTCGAGTGAGGTCCAGTGAGGAGAAGATCATTGAGCAACCGTCCTTTATGCTGGAACGAACAGTTAAACATAATCCTATCATTTCCATTGTGATGCACAATATGGTGGGGTATAAACCAGTAGATTCTTCAGCTACCTCGGGTGGCACCAGTGACACGGAGCCTGCTGTCTGCAGCTTCTTGATCTCCTGGCAGTACACCTCAGCGCATTTTTGGTCTTTGGCGAGTCTTCGCTCTGTGCTTGAAGGCTTGGCATTACAGCTTCCTTTGGAGCATGGAGAGTTGCATCGTTGACTCGACGATGCAGGGTTGTAGCTTAGGACTAAACAATATCAACCTCTACCCTAAAGGTGGATGTCTGGAGTAGCATCATGGCTTGCTGGTCTTGTTTTCGAGCGAGTCACCAGCTTCTCACTCACATAGGGAAGGGTATCGATAGTTGCTCCAACTTTCCGAAGATCTCAGCGGAAAGTAAAATGGTAGTCGTAAGCGGGCACTGTTGTTCAGCTGGTGCTGTGTGGACAGAGCTAGTTGGGCCTTACAGGGACCAGCCGAGATCAAATTTCAAATCAAATCAAATTTATTTATATAGCCCTTCTTACGTCAGCTGATATCTCAAAGTGCTGTACAGAAACCCAGCCTAAAACCCCAAACAGCAAGCAATGCAGGTGAAGAAGCACGGTGGCTAGGAAAAACTCCCTAGAAAGGCCAAACCCTAGGAAGAAACCTAGAGAGGAACCAGGCTATGAGGGGTGGCCAGTCCTCTTCTGCCTGTGCCGGGTGGAGATTATAACACAACATGGCCAAGATGTTCAAATGTTCATAAATGACCAGCATGGTCATATAATAATAATCACAGTAGTTGTCGAGGGGGCAACAAGTCAGCACCTCAGGATCGGTGTGGACAGCAATGAGTCCACCAGGCGGGCCTGTACACACGGGCTGTATGGGTATCAGGAGGTGAGGCATGTCTGAACCAATCAGCAGCAGAGGTTGAGCTTGGTCCACCGGTGACAAAGGCAGCTTACGGAGGTGGTTGTATCGCCTTTTGAGAGCTGCTACTAGGCAGAAGTGTTCAGAAAGCCCTAGGTTGTCTGTGGTGAATACCTGACATATCCGATACTTTTTGAAAGGTTTGAGCCGGGGGAACACATCAAAGGTAACTGAGGCACCTTACAGTTGCACAACGTCTTGTGGAACTGTCCTGAAGGTGAGGGTCTCAGGCTCAGAAGTAAGGTTTAGTTGTTGAACGGCCTGTGGCAGGAAAATACTACCCTCTGAGCGATCGTCAGGCATGGCGTATGACTCTAGAGCTCGGTCTCAATTGTGAAGTAAGACTTTAACAAACTCCAACATTACTTTGCCGATCGATTGGGTCTGTCCAGGTACATCTTGGTCGTAGGGACACTCACCATGAGAATGTTTTTCTGGTTTTCCTGTATGGCATTATGAAGGATCGTTAGGTGCTGCTCTTTACATGTCTTGCAAGGTTGTCTGAGGGTGAAAGCATCAGCTTTGTGGAATCGTCCGCACTTCCAACACGTTTTTCCATCCTTTATCCACTTGACGATCTGTCCTGTGTTCAGCTTCTTGAACTCTTCACATGAGTTGAAAAACGGTTCTTTATTGTCACAGTGGGGAGAGTATGGCTTGGGTTTGGATTTCTCCTTGGATTGAGCAGGCTCCTTGGGGTTTGGATCTTCATTTGCGTTGACTGAAGCAGATTTCTCCTTCTGTCTCGTGAAGACATGGTGGTCTTTCTTGAATGGCTTAGGCATATCACATTGACAGAGGGCAGTGGCTCTGCTTGATATGTGCTTAGCCTGGGACTTCTTCTGCAACCAGGCTGTCAAGTCGTGTAGGGTGTATGTTTGGTCGTTGCCAGTCCCGAGGATGCCGCGATCGAAGCAGTACTCAATGAATTTATCCCAGTAGCCCTGTGGCATCTTGCTCAAGAGCCGGACGCCGTGGGATCCACATCTAAGCTCATAGCCGTTCTGCCCCTCAAGGGTCCTGAGCATGCCTACCAGTGAGTGGATAGACAGGGCAAAGGTGTTGAAGGCTTCTGCATCTCCGAACCTGACGGTGGGGGAGTTTAGGATAGCTCACACTGGACGAGTTTGCGGGGCTGACGTACTTGTCCTGCAGGGCTTGTAAGGCAGCAGTGTAAGGTCTCGGGTTGTGCATATAGTCCTTAGCGAGCTGGACTGCAGTCTGTAGTTTCAGGTGGGCCAGGAGCACTTGATATTTATACCGCTCGTTTAGGTGTCTGTGACTGCACATCAGGTATTCTAGGGCCATCTTGAAGAGGGCAAAGTCCCTCTCTCTACCGCTCCCAAAGTAGGGCAACGACGGCTTCGGCATGTTGTATGATAAGGCAATCAGCTGATCCATGCCAGGTGGCGGAGCAGGCTACGGGTAGGGTGCCATCTGTCCGGGGGCAGGATATGGTGCTGTTGTATTGGGATAGAGCACACCTAAGCCTGTATGGAAGCCTGGTACTGCTGGAGCTGAATAAGGCATACTTTGTCCCACAGGTATGTACGGTTCACCTGGAACGGGGTATGGTGTAAATCGTGGTGCAGCGTGTGGCTCTGCGGATGCTGGTCTAGGTTATGGCGCCACGTGCTGGTCCGGGGTATGGAGCCGCAGGTGCTGGTCCGGGGTACGGAGCCATAGGTTTCTGGAGCTGGCTGCGAAACCACAGGAGCTGAAGCAGGGTGCAGAACCACAGGAGCTGGAGCAGGGTGCGGAACCACAGGAGCTGTAGCAGGGTGCGGAACCACAGGAGCTGGAGAAGGGTGTGGAACTACTGGAGATGAGTGCAGAACCGCAGGAGCTGGAATTAGGTGCGGAACCACGGGACCTGGAGCTGGGTATGGAACCACCGGAGCTGGTGATGAGTGCCTCGGGTAGGCAGGGAGAAGATAATGTAAGTCTTTATAGGCTCTGCCTCTTTCTCCTAGGTTGGCGTGTTGTGGTTGTGTCAGTGGGACATATACAAATGATTCATCAGACAGTGCTGGTGAGGGGCTTCTCTGGTCTGACTGAGTTATCTGGGTTCTGGCTGCATCAACACCATAATTTTATTTGAGAAAAGACGTGACAAGCTTGGCTAGCTCTAGCTCATTAGCTACCTTCTGTAGATGCCGCTGCCTGTTCAGTTGTTTAGCTATTGCTTCTCGGGCACGGTGAGCTTCCTCCTGTCGACGCTGAGATTTTTCTTGTTGTCGCTGAGCTTCTCTGGCTTTGACACTCTATGTCAATGTTGTTGGTCATTAAACTCCATGAGCTTCATTCTTTCCTCCAACATAGCTGCTTGGAGGTCAGATAGGTCTGGGAAGCGGCTCACCGATGAGCGGGCACTATATCTGGAACTGTAGCACTCCTCTCTGATTGGATGTCTGCTCGACTACTCCTTCGTCATAATGAGGGGGGTTGCCTGAGTTGTGGCTAGGCATTGTTCCTGATGAGGGAGATATTCAACAGCATAATCACCCAGGTGATCTGGAGGATGTCTATTTCTCTGTGAACTGGGATGCATGGATGGGTCAGGTGCGTCTGTATGTGTTGGATCCATACCTTCGGGTGGTTTACTCAATCAAACTCTGAAGGACCATGAATTAAAGGTTGATGCCTCTGGAATCTATACACTGATTGAGTAAGTGGAGATTGTACTCCTATTAGAGAGACGGTGAGAGAGACAGTTCCTCAGTTTAGGTTATTTAATGTTGATAGAAGATAAAAAATGTTTGCAATTCTATGCCATGTCAATCAGCTGTGATTATCCAATTAACTGTCCATTTATCCATACAAGATGTGGCCTGGAAATAATAATAAACATGAACGGCCAGCTAACAATAACAGGTGAAAATGTAGCTAACAATGTTAGATAGCTAGCATAAAAATGAGATACATAATGCTGTAATAATGATGAAAATATTCTTAAACAAATGTACAACTTTTTCATAAGAGGTATTTGTGAGATAATACAGTTTGTATTAACAGAACCGTTTGTTGGAGCTAATTATAGCATTGCATTTTTGGTAATTCCACGGTAACATAGTGACACTGAGACTCAGATTTTTTCACTTTAAAATATATGTCAAACAAAAACAAATGATTGCAAAGTTAAGCAAACTCTTTGCAGAAGGACTACTTTTAAACATTTCCACCAGAGTTTGTTAAACTTTGCAATCATTGGTTTTTGTTTGACATACATTTTAAAGTTAAAATGGTGTTAGAGACTCTCCATCTACATGGCTCTCTGTGAGACAGCTAAATTAGCTATTGGATCTATTGGATTCTAAATTTGTTCATGTCAGGTATTTTAGGATTCTTGCCCTACTTGATAAAAGCTATTGTCTGTTTCCCGAATTACACCGTATTCCCTATGTAGTGCACTACTTTTGACCAGGGTCCATACGTTTGAGACGTAGCCATTGTGCAAGCATTCCTCTCTTCGCCTTAATAGAATGACTTACTGTAGGTGAAATACACTGGTAGAGTTGCGTATGAAGATCCTGTGGGATGTTGTCCTCCAAGTATGGCTGACGTAAAAGAATGAGTCTGTCCGTCATGCCGGTCTCATGCTGTGTGTGAGTTATGGATGCAGCATTTCCGTTATGGGTCAGGTCCGTGAGAACTCTCAATCATTGTGGTTCCATATCACATGCGTAGTACCTTGCTGCTATGACCGGAACCTCCTTTCGTCTCAGCTCTGACATCACACATCCTGCTTAGTGTGCACTCATGCCAATGATGGTCAAAAATATCCTCGTAGAGCCATAGGCACACAAACAGACCAGCTGTCAGTGGATGCTGATGGGAGGAGTTATAGGAGGACGGGCTCATTGTAATGGTTGGAATGGAATAAATGGAACGGTATCAAACACATCAAACATATGTAAACCACTTGTTTGACTCCGTTCCATTTATTCCACTCCAGCCATTACAATGAGCCCCGTCCTCCTATAGCTCCTCCCACCAGCCTCCACTGGTGTGTGTGTGTGTCATACAATACAATAAAAATATCAAACCAAAGTTATGACTTTGCAGGGGATTTCCAGGATTTGAGATGGGCAAAAGCCATTAAATATGATTCACAAAGGGAAGCTCACCTCTGGTCAGTCTTGCTTCCTGGTATAAACGCACTTGGCAGGAAGGAGGTGGGTTGGATAGAAGAACACAGTCATTCATCCTTACTCTGTTTTTCTATGGCGTTAGGTTGAGCTCAAACAGCCAAAATGGAAATGTAGTATTTATTCAATAATCATTAATGAAAGGAGCCTGATTTAAGGAGCAGACTCCCTAGATTGGAAAGCTGTGATTTTGCAGTAAACTGAGGAAAAACACATAGTTAAGTAATCACTTTCCTGTCGTATCATTAATGCAGTGGATTTTTAATTTCCTCTGATATCGTCATGGAACGGATCTATTTAAGGTGGGATACAGTACGTATGCAGACGTAACGTCCACGTCTATCCATGGGTTTACCTACTCATCTGCCCATCATTACCCCTTCCTCTTCTCTTTCCTCTTCCTGTCATTCTCAACATGAACCCCCCCCCCCCCCCCCCCCCCGGGCAAAAAATAGACCACTTACTTATGACAAAACAACAGTCAGGAGGATCTGGCCTATTTCTGGTAAATCTCTTGCATTCCAGATGGCAGACTTCTTGGATGTATTTTATTATTTTTTTACAACAATGTCACACATGTTTCCCAGGATACCGAAGGCCTCTTTCTCTCCCACTTTCTTTTTTTCTTTCAGTTTTTAGGTTGTGTCCTCTCCCCTAAAAGAGCAGAGAGTTCCTATAATGATTCCCTCCGTAGTAGGAATATCGAAACAAATCGGGCTTTTGAAGTGTGCCATTGTTTCAGTGTGGGGGTGGAGGCTAGCTGTTCTCACCAGTGCTTCCTGTGTTGTGGGATGTGTAGACTCAATGTCCATTGAGCTTTTAGCTGCATGTGAGACAGGCCTTCCACACCTACGCCTTCCATGACCAGGTTGGAGCTTTCAGCTGGAGCTTTCAGTTCTGAAGAACACTAGTGCAGAGCAGAATCCTCTCTTTGAATGAGTGGATCCGTGTGAAAAGCTTTACTTCTAGAGAGGGGCTTTAAAGGAAAACTCCACCCAAAAACATATTTCGGTATTTGTTTCATTAGTCAATTGTTGACATAGTCCCAAAATGTTTTGCTTGTCACCAATCAAGTTTTCAAGATATGTAACTTTCGTATGATGCTGCATTTTGCACCATATAATGCTTCGTTTGCATCAAATGATGCAAAATGCATCACACAGGGATGATTTCTGAATTTTGAAAGTTACATACCTTGAAAATTTGATTGCTGACACGCAAAACATGTTAGGGGCTATTTTCAACAATGGACTAATGAAACAAATACCAAAATATAGTTTTGGGGTGGAATTTTTTCTTTAATAACACTGCATGGTCTCTGTGTTTGATTTATAAGACAACTGGTTCAAGCACACTGTCCACATTGCTCGAGGGCTCATGCAGGCAGGCAAGCCTTAAAGGAAAAGGAAGGGACTTTTTTTTCTCCTTAGTTATTTTCAGACTCTGGCCTGTTTTCAATTCCTCCTGCCCAAGTTTTTATCTGTATAATTTGACAAAAAATGATAACATAGTATAACCCTTTCAAAATAGTTTCACTCAACACAAGGAGTTTGTCAGTTGACCAACTTCTGAAAGGTGTTCTGATTGTCACAGACGGTGATGATAATAATGTTTAAAATGTATTTTAACATAGCAGACACAGAATAGATTGTACAATGCATAATCGCCCTTGCTATGCGGTCAACTGGCTTTCAGTGAGATAAAAAATAAAGCTCCAGAATGTGTCTCCCAGTCAGAGGGACAGGTGTGATGGAGGGCTTGTCAGATAAAACAAGCATTTTCAGTTATTTTCTCTGCTGAAATGTGCTAAGCCAAGCTTAAGCCGAGCGGCAGTGCAGCGGTACAGCCAGAGAGGCAGGCTCTGGGAGAGGGATTTCTGGGCTTATTTGCCGACTCCCCGCAGGGCCTCTGAGGAGATATCAGTGGACTGGGAGTGGACTAAGACGGGCTGGCCCTCCTGGACAGACGAAGGGCTGGAGATAGATCTGCATGAGAGATAAGCTGACCCCACATCCTGCAGGCTGAGGCCGGCCAGTGCAGTGTGTTGTGTGTGTGTGTGTGTGTGTGTGTGTGTGTGTGTGTGTGTGTGTGTGTGTGTGTGTGTGTGTGTGTGTGTGTGTGTGTGTGTGTGTGTGTGTGTGTGTGTGTGTGTTTGTGTGTGTGTGTGTGTGTGTGTGTGTGTGTGTGTGTGTGTGTGTGTGTGTGTGTGTGTGTGTGTGTGTGTGTGTGTGTGTGTGTGTGTGTGTGTGTGTGTGTGTCAGTGCGTGCGCATGTTTCCTCTTCTTTTAGAATTTATTTGAGATTGCTTTTTACTTGTATGGGGTATGGAGGGACTTGTACGGGGTATGGAGGGACTTGTATGGGATATGGATGGACTTGTACGGGGTATGGAGGGACTTGTACGGGGTATGGAGGGACTTGTATGGGATATGGAGGGACTTGTACGGGGTATGGAGGGACTTGTATGGGATATGGAGGGACTTGTACGGGGTATGGAGGGACTTGTACGGGGTATGGAGGGACTTGTACGGGGTATGGAGGGACTTGTATGGGGTATGGAGGGACTTGTATGGAATATGGAGGGACTTGTATGGGGTATGGAGGGACTTGTATGGGGATATGGAGGGACTTGTATGGGGTATGGAGGGACTTGTATGGGGTATGGAGGGACTTGTATGAGGTATGGAGGGACTTGTATGGGGTATGGAGGGACTTGTACGGGGTATGGAGGGACTTATATGGGGAATGGAGGGACTTGTATGGAATATGGAGGGACTTGTATGGGGTATGGAGGGACTTGTATGGGGTATTGAGGGACTTGTATGTGGAATGAAGGGACTTGTATGGGGTATGGAGGGACGTGTATGGGGTATGGAGGGACTTGTATGAGGTATGGAGGGACTTGTATGGGGTATGGAGGGACTTGTACGGGGTATGGAGGGACTTATATGGGGAATGGAGGGACTTGTATGGGGTATGGAGGGACTTGTATGAAGTATGGAGGGACTTGTATGAGGTATGGAGGGACTTGTATGGAGTATGGAGGGACTTGTATGGGGTATGGAGGGACTTGTATGAGGTATGGAGGGACTTGTACGGGGTATGGAGGGACTTATATGGGGAATGGAGGGACCTGTATGGGGTATGGAGGGACTTGTATGGGGTATGGAGGGACTTTTATGAGGTATGGAGGGACTTGTATGGGGTATGGAGGGACTTGTACGGGGTATGGAGGGACTTATATGGGGAATGGAGGGACTTGTATGGGGTATGGAGGGACTTGTATGAGGTATGGAGGGACTTGTATGAGGTATGGAGGGACTTGTATGGAGTATGGAGGGACTTGTATGGGGTATGGAGGGACTTGTATGAGGTATGGAGGGACTTGTATGGGGTATGGAGGGACTTGTACGGGGTATGGAGGGACTTATATGGGGAATGGAGGGACCTGTATGGGGTATGGAGGGACTTGTATGGGGTATGGAGGGACTTGTATGGGGTATGGAGGGACTTGTATGGGGTATGGAGGGACTTGTATGAGGTATGGAGGGACTTGTATGGGGTATGGAGGGACTTATATGGGGAATGGAGGGACTTGTATGGGTTACGGAGGGACTTGTATGAGGTATGGAGGGACTTGTATGAGGAATAGAGGGACTTGTATGGGGTATGGAGGGACTTGTATGAGGTATGGAGGGACTTGTATGGGGTATGGAGGGACTTGTATGGGGTATGGAGGGACTTGTATGAGGTATGGAGGGACTTGTATGGGGTATGGAGGGACTTGTATGGGATGGCTGATTACTGTTTCTACATCCTAGAGAAAGAAATAGGCAGCCATGTTTGAATAGGATCAGATATCTATTTGTGAGAGGCTCTGAGATAGGTAGAGAGATTGGTTGTGTGTGTCAGAGATAGCCTGCATAGCATAGCTGAGTAGAGCAGTGTGGCGTGCCGGTGAGACTGGGGTTGATGAGACGTCCTTATCATCTGGATAGGGGCTCAATGTTCAGCAACAAGAGGAAAACAGGGCCACGCTAGATTAAAAATTAACAACAGCTTTTGGACTCAGGCCTGTGCAAGCAGGCAGGCAAGCAGGCAGGCAAGCAGGCAGGCAGGCAGGCAGGCAGGCAGGCAGGCAGGCAGGCAGGCAGGCAAGCAGGCAGGCAGGCAGGCAGGCAGGCAAGCAGGCAGGCAGGCAGGCAGGCAGGCAAGCAGGCAGGCAGGCAGGCAAGCAGGCAGGCAGGCAGGCAGGCAGGCAGGCAGGCAGGCAGGCAGGCAGGCAGGCAGGTAGGTAGGTAGGTAGGAACTCAGGTACAAGCCCAGCTAGAATATTTGGTTCCTTGGAAGTTGTGGGAAAGTATATTGTTGGTTTCCCATTAGTTCTGGGAATGAGTCCATACATTTCCTGACTAGTAAAACCTAAAGTTTTTAAAACGTTCTGAGAACGGAAGTGAACATTTAGCTTGTTCTGGAAACCTTTATTTTTAAATAGCTCGGAGGTTCTGAGAACTGCGCCATCAGGATCGAGCTAGCGTGTCATATTTTTTTAAGCATATAAAGCTGCTAATTTTAGACAATTCAAACAGACCTCATTTCAAAGACAACAAGCACTCATTAAGATCAGGTGTGGCCATTTAGTGGGCAAGGCCAACACACCTGAGAACACACCTAACAAGATAGAGGGTAGACAGAGTTTTGTTGATGCTGAGAATGGAATGTATATGTTTTTAAATAACATTTTTAGAACGTTCTCTGAACGTTACAAAAGTTGTCTTGTGTTTTTTTTATTGAACGTTTTCTTAACACTCTGAACAATTTGAGAACATGGCCTTAAATACAACCATGAGGAAGCCTGTAGGAAACATTATACCGAAGAACTGAAATTCCCACAGAAGGTCTTGGTTTCGTAATGTTCCTGGAACAATCTGAGTTCATGACTTTAAATAGAACCACAAGGAAACCTGTAGGAAACGTTGTTATGCTGAAGTATTGAAATTCTCCCAGAAGAACATTGTTTCTTAATGTTCTCTGAACTATTTGAGAACATTCCCAATGCCAAACAAGTTGGAGAACGTTCCTAGAACATTACCAAAATTTAAATTAAACATAAGTTGTTACCATGTTTTAAATTTTAGGAAACATTCTGTTAAAGTAATGAAATACCAAGAAAATAACGTTTTTGGCAAGTTCCTTCAAAGTGCTGAGAATTTTCCAAAGCCAAGCAACTATCCTGCACCATTCCCAGAAAGTTGTGGGAAGATTGTATGCAAAATAACCATGGGACAACCACAATCTCACCAAACTGTAAGAAACACATGGTTCTCAGAATGTTATGTGCTAGCTGGGGACACATCGTTTTGTTTTCTCCATCTTCTATGGAGCTATCCTTTCAGAAAGACCCTTTCAGAAATCACATTGTGGATCAACAGAGAAAGAAATAGGAAGAAAGAGGGAATCTGGTTCACAAAAGTGTCTTGTATTATCCCTCTGGTCTGGTGTGTCCAGCTGAAGCACAGTATTATTTGGTCTGGTGTGTCCAGCTGAAGCTGAGTATTATCTGGTTTGGTGTGTCCAGCTGAAGCTGAGTATTATCTGGTCTGGTGTGTCCAGCTGAAGCTGAGTATTATCTGGTCTGGTGTGTCCAGCTGAAGCACAGTATTATTTGGTCTGGTGTGTCCAGCTGAAGCTGAGTATTATCTGGTTTGGTGTGTCCAGCTGAAGCTGAGTATTATCTGGTCTGGTGTGTCCAGCTGAAGCTAAGTATTATCTGGTCTGGTGTGTCCAGCTGAAGCTGAGTATTATCTGGTCTGGTGTGTCCAGCTGAAGCTGAGTATTATCTGGTCTGGTGTGTCCAGCTGAAGCTGAGTATTATCTGGTCTGGTGTGTCCAGCTGAAGCACAGTATTATTTGGTCTGGTGTGTCCAGCTGAAGCTGAGTATTATCTGGTTTGGTGTGTCCAGCTGAAGCTGAGTATTATCTGGTCTGGTGTGTCCAGCTGAAGCTGAGTATTATCTGGTCTGGTGTGTCCACCTGAAGCACAGTATTATCTGGCCTGGTGTGTCCAGCTGAAGCTGAGTATTATATGGTCTGGTGTGTCCAGCTGAAGCTGAGTATTATCTGGTCTGGTGTGTCCAGCTGAAGCTAAGTATTATCTGGTCTGGTGTGTCCAGGTGAAGCACAGTATTATCTGGTCTGGTGTGTCCAGCTGAAGCTAAGTATTATCTGGTCTGGTGTGTCCAGCTGAAGCTGAGTATTATCTGGTCTGGTGTGTCCAGCTGAAGCTAAGTATTATCTGGTCTGGTGTGTCCAGCTGAAGCACAGTATCATCTGGTCTGGTGTGTCCAGCTGAAGCACAGTATTATCTGGTCTGGTGTGTCCAGCTGAAGCTAAGTATTATCTGGTCTGGTGTGTCCAGGTGAAGCACAGTATTATCTGGTCTGGTGTGTCCAGCTGAAGCTAAGTATTATCTGGTCTGGTGTGTCCAGCTGAAGCTGAGTATTATCTGGTCTGGTGTGTCCAGCTGAAGCTGAGTATTATCTGGTCTGGTGTGTCCAGCTGAAGCACAGTATTATTTGGTCTGGTGTGTCCAGCTGAAGCTGAGTATTATCTGGTTTGGTGTGTCCAGCTGAAGCTGAGTATTATCTGGTCTGGTGTGTCCAGCTGAAGCTGAGTATTATCTGGTCTGGTGTGTCCACCTGAAGCACAGTATTATCTGGCCTGGTGTGTCCAGCTGAAGCTGAGTATTATATGGTCTGGTGTGTCCAGCTGAAGCTGAGTATTATCTGGTCTGGTGTGTCCAGCTGAAGCTAAGTATTATCTGGTCTGGTGTGTCCAGGTGAAGCACAGTATTATCTGGTCTGGTGTGTCCAGCTGAAGCTAAGTATTATCTGGTCTGGTGTGTCCAGCTGAAGCTGAGTATTATCTGGTCTGGTGTGTCCAGCTGAAGCTAAGTATTATCTGGTCTGGTGTGTCCAGCTGAAGCTAAGTATCATCTGGTCTGGTGTGTCCAGCTGAAGCACAGTATTATCTGGTCTGGTGTGTCCAGCTGAAGCACAGTATTATCTGGTCTGGTGTGTCCAGCTGAAGCTGAGTATTATCTGGTCTGGTTTGTCCAGCTGAAGCTGAGTATTATCTGGTCTGGTGTGTCCAGCTGAAGCTGAGTATTATCTGGTCTGGTGTGTCCAGCTGAAGCTGAGTATTATCTGGTCTGGTTTGTCCAGCTGAAGCTGAGTATTATCTGGTCTGGTGTGTCCAGCTGAAGCTGAGTATTATCTGGTCTGGTGTGTCCAGCTGAAGCTGAGTATTATCTGGTCTGGTGTGTCCAGCTGAAGCTGAGTATTATCTGGTCTGGTGTGTCCAGCTGAAGCTGAGTATTATCTGGTCTGGTGTGTCCAGCTGAAGCTGAGTATTATCTGGTCTGGTGTGTCCAGCTGAAGCTGAATATTATCTGGTCTGGTTTGTCCAGCTGAAGCTGAGTATTATCTGGTCTGGTGTGTCCAGCTGAAGCACAGTATTATTTGGTCTGGTGTGTCCAGCTGAAGCTGAGTATTATCTGGTCTGGTGTGTCCAGCTGAAGCTAAGTATTATCTGGTCTGGTGTGTCCAGCTGAAGCTGAGTATTATCTGGTCTGGTGTGTCCAGCTGAAGATAAGTATTATCTGGTCTGGTGTGTCCAGCTGAAGCTGAGTATCATCTGGTCTGGTGTTTTCTCGGGAACTGACAACTGGAGGTTGGACTGGAGCGCTGTGCTGTGCTGTGCTGTGCTGTGCTGTGCTGTGCTGTGTCTCCCAGCTGGGCCAAAGGCTCAGCCAAAACTAGCAACCGCTTCATTTACTGTCCATGGGCCTTAATCACTCACAGAGCCTTACAGACCGTAGTAGAGGAGCCGCAAGGAGAGGCCAGATCAACCATGGCTGGGCTGTTTTAGTGTTACTCATGTTGTACTTGGCTTTGCTAGGAAGCTATTTATTTTGTTTTGTGTCAGTGGGCATCTGTTTTTTAAAATAAAAAAATAGACTTGATCATAATAACTATTATACAAGTGTTTTCAAGTACACACCTGAAAGATTTTAAAATAGACTAGATCGGCAACTTTTGGGTGGCAACGGCGGTGAGATTCAAGTGTTCAGTGAAAAATGCAGCTCAGTCCCGTTATGTGTTGTCAGACACAATGAGAGGAAGTCTGCACAGTGAGCCAGTCTCCTCCCTTATCACCGGGATGGGTGGAGAGCCAATGTAACTAACTCATAGGTTATGTCCCAAACGGCACCCTATTCCCTATAGTGTACTTGTTAGGCCCTGTTCAAAAGTAGGGGAATAGTGTGCCATTTGGGACGCAGGACAACAAACTGAGACACTGCATCCTGGATGACAGAACATATGACGTCACAGGGTAGAGATGATTAATACGCAGCTCCAGGTCTATTTATAGAAGGCTATTATCAGCTCAATGACAACCAAGGTTGATTTGCGAAGTAACAGCCAGTCACATAAGAGGGTCCTACTATATAGATGTATTTTAATAGAGTTAGCGGCTCATTGGCCTTACAAGCACATATCCATTTCGGTACAAGGTACAGTTTAAAGGTAGACTCAGCGATATTACGTAGAGGCAGAAAGTTAACAGAATAGTTGGTCAATTTCTGCAACAACTAAGTGCGTTGAAGCACGAGACTCAACTTCTCAGATGTTTTGGTTCCCTGGCTACCACGTGAAGTAACAGCGTGAAGCGAACCCATGGACATGCGCAGATACTATGTGTGACTGTGAGAACAAAGTCTTACATCTCGCTCATCTCAATATCTGCAGCTCTGGTTGTGTAAACGTAATTTCACCGAGTCTCCTTTCAATAGGATATCAATAGTAGTATGTTGTTTTACACTCGCTCATCCTCATCCCCCCTTGCTCATCTGGTCATAAAAAAACAGGGGTTAAATTTCAGCCTTCATTCATCTGCGGTCTGGCTGCTGTTTTTGGTGCTTACTTCCTGGTAGGTCAGCAACAGTGAAAGTGCAACACAGGAACTAGAAGGCAGTCGTGGTGCTGATGCTCATTATTGGGATGGATAGAACGACAGGGTTGGGGGCACACACATTCCTCTGCGCCTCAAACTGTGCCCTCATGATCATAGAAATGGAGCAGAAGGAGGGAAAAAAGAGATCCATTATTTTAGCTTCTGCCTGGACCTTTTGTGCGCAGCTCAGCCCTTGAATGGGAGCGATCAACCAACCATAACAATCCATAATGTTCTTTCTGCCTCATCCACAAGTCTAAAAGCGTGCCTCCGGTCGTGGCTACCCCCACCCGGCCCCCCAGCGCTGCCCTGCCACCATGCCTGTGAGCGGCGTGCAGTCAGCAGAGACGCAGGGCCATGGCTCTGAATGAGACAGCGGAAGACCCCATGAAAGGGGGATGCAGCAACTGAAACAGGGCCCTACAAACAGCCTGCCTGATCACGTAAGAGCAGGGGCCTCATGCATATGCTTGCTCTCAGCAGTTAACACATCAGGGGAAATGTGCTCCTGCCTGTCTGGTTCATGTTTATATTATGTAGATGTTAGGTGCGATGGTGTTATGTATTATACATTTGCCATATCAGTTATTTTTTTACCATATGGAAAAATCTGCCATAACATTCAGGCCAACCACTGGTGGTCAACGAGACAGTTTAGGAAACTGGCAGATTGAGTGTGCATTCCTTGACTATTTGTTCTTATTAAAGTGGCTTTCCATGCCTCACTGTGGGTTTGTCTGTGAAACCTCCAGTGTTTTGGTTAGAGGGTTCGCTTTAAGTGCCTCCAGCTTTCTTACCTATCTGCTAACGACTCCCACGGGATTATTATCCAGCTTTCTTACCTTTCTGCTAACGACTCCCACGGGATTATCATCCAGTTTTCTTACCTTTCTGCTAACGACTCCCACGGGATTATCATCCAGCTTTCTTACCTTTCTGCTAACGACTCCCACGGGATTATCATCCAGCTTTCTTACCTTTCTGCTAACGACTCCCGCGGGATTATCATCCAGCTTTCTTACCTTTCTGCTAACGTCTCCCATGGGATTATCATCCAGCTTTCTTACCTTTCTGCTAATGACTCCCACGGGATTATCATCCAGCTTTCTTACCTTTCTGCTAACGACTCCCACCGGATTATCATCCAGCTTTCTTACCTTTCTGCTAACGTCTCCCGCGGGATTATCATCCAGCTTTCTTACCTTTCTGCTAACGACTCCCACGGGATTATCATCCAGCTTTCTTACCTTTCTGCTAACGACTCCCACGGGATTATCATCCAGCTTTCTTACCTTTCTGCTAACGTCTCCCGCGGGATTATCATCCAGCTTTCTTACCTTTCTGCTAACGACTCCCATGGGATTATCATCCAGCTTTCTTACCTTTCTGCTAACGACTCCCATGGGATTATCATCCAGCTTTCTTACCTTTCTGCTAACGATTCCCGCAGGATTATCATCCAGTTTTTGGGAAGGGAGGAAATCAAGTAGCCGTGATCAATTTACAGAGCGAGGGGTAGTGTCCCGGAAAAGGAAAGGAGCCAGACAAAGTACTAAATGACAGAGAAAAGTGGTTGGCACTATATCCCAACTAGGCCTGTAGCTCCCATTCACCAGCAGGTAAGAGAGACAACAGAGAGAGAGAGGAGTGAGGGAGAGAGAGAGAGAGAATGAGAGGGAGAGAGAGAGAGAGAGTGAGAGGGGGAGAGGGAGAGAGAGAGAGGGGGAGAGAGAATGAGAGAGAGAGAGAGAGAGAGAGAGAGAGAGAGAGAGAGAGAGAGAGAGAGAGAGAGAGAGAGAGAGAGAGAGAGAGAGAGAAAATAAGAAGAAAAGAAACAGAAAGCGAGAGAGAGAGAGAGTGGACCAGCCCTCATGTCCATAGATGCTGAGAGGGAAACTGAGCACCATGTGGCCCCGTCTCTCCCTCTCCCCCCTCTGTCTGACAAAACAACACAATGAGGCTAATCGCTCAGAGTCCACAGGGAATCAACTCAAGTGAGCCTTTCTCCTGCTCGGCAGCCCAGTAGAAATACAGTCGGGCCCTGGGAGTGTGGACCGAGTGAGATGTTGGAGAGATCTTGTCTGACTGATTGGTTTTCAATGCAAACAGATATCATAAACTTATTGTGAAAATCTAATAGAACTGATGGTTTCCTATTACACAGGAAACAAGGAAATCCAGAATGGATATCAGGGATATTTACTGCCTATGTAAATGTCTCACTCCCAGTAAGAGTAACTCCCATAATATTCTGCTTCTATTAGCGGGGCTCAGCCTTCAAACAGCTTTTTAGTTGTATTTTTATAACTTAAATCCTTGGACAAATCTCAAAACTAATGCTCTGGGTAACTGTTTTGGCTTTGTCTTTTTTTAAATGTAATTAATTTCCATTTAAGAAAATAATTTTGGGTCTTGGAAGGACCTGGTATTTTGCAGAGGAATGCTGCACTTGAAAAGTAGTTATGACTTAATGAGAATTCCACTTGCAGCAGGAAGGATTGGCTTAGAATGCGTGTCCCTCAGCGAATTGGTTGAATGTTAATCACGATGCCTTTCGCACACACAGAAGGGTCCAGTCTGGGCCCTGTTCTGCCCTAGGCTGCACAACCACACAGACAGACACATGCAGGAAGAGACAGAGAGAAGGACAGACGGAGGTAGAGAGGTAGAGAAGGAAGGAGGGAGGGCGGGAGGGAGGAGGCAGGGGGATGTTTAAAAAAAATGGGCTTTGGTGTTGTCTCCCTAGCTTAGAGCTGATTGGTTTCAGATTATCTATAACCACACAAGGTTGAGTTAAAGGAGAAAGGACTCTGGGTGCCTTAGTGTTCAGAGTTAGTATTACTTTCCTCTCCCTCTGTTCTTCCTGTAATTTCCTGATAGCCAGAGTCCACGGTATCAACTCCAAACAAACACATGGATTTGGTTTTCTGGTGCTGTTCCACTGAGAGGTACATGAGTTCTCCAGACTTGTATGTTACTTGCAATGAGTTTGTGTTCCTCCCCCTCCTCCTTTCCTCTCTCCCTATTTTCTTCCTCCCTCCCTCCCTCTTTCCCTCCCTCCCTCTTTCCCTCCCTCCCTCCCTCCCTCGTTTCCTCCCTCCCTCCCTCCCTCGTTTCCTCCCTCGTTTCCTCTCTCCCTATTTCCCTCCTTTCCTCCATTGCTTCCACCCTCCCTCCCTCCCTCTCTCCTTTCCTCTCTCCCTATTTTCCTCCTTTCCTCCATCTCTTCCACCCTCCCTCCATTCCTCCCTCCCTCCCTCCTAGTCTCTGACGTGAAAGACACCAGGCCTCCGGAGATCTTGTCCCTGTGGAAGAAATGCTCTCTGCTCCTTTTTTTTCCATAAAATTATTTATGTCTGACAGGCCTCCTTGAGACAAATGGCTGCCATATGGAGAAAGGGGAAACTCTCTATCCCTTCTTTTTTCCCTGTGTGTTTCAGTTTTAGAAATTTCAATAACTTGGCTGTGGTGCATTTTTTATTGTCCCAAGGATTTAGCTACGGCTTCCTAGGGCAGGGGTTCTCAAACATTTTGGGGCCGGGGACCCCTTTTGTGATAGCAAATTTATCAGGGACCCCCTCATAATCAGAACACAACTTGAGTTAGATAAAACAAAAAGCATACAAGGAGTTTTACTATGACTTCAGCAGTGCAGGGCCAGACAAACCAAGTCTCAGGCCATGTGAAGGCACATTTTAAAGGCCCGCCTCTTGACATCGGATAATTTTTGTTCCAGTTTTCAAGCTAATTTCCTGCAATTCTACACATTTAGTCATGGGGCAGAGATATTTTTTGTTGAAGCTTTAAAGGTAATATCCTTCAATAATAATTGGTGGAGTACTGTGGATGTAAGGGTCTGCTTTTCTTTGTCAAGCTTGTGTTCCTTTTCTTTGTGTTCGTGAGCGTAGCCCTGTTTCTTTGTGTTCTGGAACGTAGCCCTGTCTTTCATTTTTGTTCATTGTTTTCACCTGTGTTGGTTTCTCACCTGGTCTCATCAGCTCCCTATTTAGTTCAGTTCTTTCTGTTTGTATGGTTGTGAGGTATTGTTTGTTTTTGACTGCCTACCTGTGTTTGACAATTGCCTGCCTGCTGACCACGATTCCTGCCTTCTGTGAAGGCTTAAAACATCTGCCGCGCTCTGCGTGTGAATCTACACCTTTTTCTCCCTGAGTATTCATTACAGTGGATACCAATATCCCTGTGAACCTACCAGGCCCATGTTGTCCAAGCTTAAGAACATACATTGTAGGTTAATAATATTACATTGTATTACACACTCAAATTATTCCATGGATCCCTTGGGCAAAATTAGTTTAATCTGTTATTGTTAGTAATATTCATTACAAAAATATGAATGAAAAAAATAAATATATGTCAATTTTTTAGATCTGGCAGTGGACACCATTCAGTACCTCTGCGGCCACTTTGAGAACCCCTGTCCCAGGCCATATGTTAATGGCGATATAGTGTGCAGATTCAATACAACACCGAAGTCTAGGATACGAGTCATACGTAGTAGCAAGTCTATATCAAGGCACAAGGCAAGACCCAGATGCAGACACAGGAGGCAATGGTTGGAGTCTTACAATGTTTATTAATCCAAAGGGGTAGGCAAAAGAATGGTCGTGGACAGGCAAAAAGGTCAAAACCAGATCAGAGTACAGGAGATACAGAGTGGCAGACAGGCTCGTGGTCAAGGCAGGCAGAATGGTCAGGCAGGCGGGTACAAAGTCCAGAAACAGGCAAGGGTCAAAACCGGGAGGACTAGAAAAAGGAGAATGCAGAAAGCAGGAGAACGGGAAAAACACTGGTTGACTTGGAAACATACAAGACGAACTGGCACAGAGAGACAGGAAACACAGGGATACATAAACTGGGGAAAATCAGCGACACCTAGAGGGGGTGGAGACAAGCACAAGGACAGATGAAACAGATCAGGGTGTGACAGTATCCCCCCAGGGACGCCACCTGGCGTCCTACCTGGGCGCATACCTGGCTGACCGGGGTGTCGGCGGTGGAAATCGGCGATAAGGGCCGGGTCCAAGATGTCTTTAGCAGGAACCCAGCACCTCTTCTCCGGGCCATAACCCTCCCAGTCAACCAGGTACTGGAAAACCCTGCCGCATGGTCGAATCTTCAGGAGGCGTCTCACCGTATACGCTGGCTGGCCATCGATTACCCAGGGGGGCGGGATGGGCCTGGAAACAGAAGACAAAGGACAGTGAGACACGGGCTAAATTCTAGATATATGGAAAGTAGGGTGGATACGAAGGGTACGGGGTAACACAAGACGGACAGCAGTGGAACTCAGGACTCTGGAGATGGGAAAAGGACCAACGAACCGGGGAGACAGTTTGCGGGACTCTACCCGCAGGGGCAGGTCCCGAGTGGAAAGCCATACCCTCTGCCCAATGCGGTAGCGGGGAGCTGTGGTCCGGTGACGGTCCGCTTGTCGACGATACCTGGAGTTGGTCTTGAGAATAGCCGCCCTGGCTCTTCTCCAGGTACGTCGACAGCGGAGGACAAACATCTGGGCCGAGGGTACGCTGACCTCCTGCTCTTGTTCCGGGAAGAGTGGAGGCTGAAACCCTAAGGAGCACTCGGAAGAGGAGAGTCCCATGGCAGAACAGGGAAGGGTGTTCCGGGGATACTCCACTCCAGGATTGAGACGATGGGACAGAAAGGCACAGGGATTAAGCTTCTGGTCCTGGGCAGATCGCTGGGACAGGATGGCCCCCACTCCAACATCCGAAGCATCCACTTCCACCACAAATTGATGCGAGGGGTCCGGATGGATGAGGATGGGTGTTGTTGTGAACCGATGCTTCACAAAGGCTTTGTCCACAAAGGCTTTGTCAACAGCCGGAGACCATTTGAACGGAACCTTGGGAGAGGTGAGTGCCGAGAGGGGGGCCGCCAGGGTGCTGTAATCCCAAATGAAACGGCGGTAGAAGTTTGCAAAACCCCCAAAAAATTGCAACTGCACCCTGGACGTTGGTTGAGGCCAATCCACCACTGCTTTCACCTTTCCAGGATCCATCTGAACATTTCCCTCAGCAATGACATATCGCAGAAAGGTGATAGTAGAGTCGTGGAAGGGCCTGAAGGACCTGTCTGACATGAAGAACATGTTCTTGTGCAGATCGGGATGTCGTCAAGGTACACAAACACAAACCGGTTAAGCATGTCCCGAAGCACGTCATTGGCCAAAGCCTGAATAACAGCGGGGGCGTTAGTGAGTCCAATTGGCATGGCCTGGTACTCACAATGTCTACTGGCTGTGTTGAAGGCTGTCTTCCACTCATCCCCCTCGCGTATCCGAACCAGGTGGTAGGCATTATGAAGGTCCAACTTTGAAAATATGGTGGCCCCCTGGAGAGGTTCAAATGCCGAGGAGAGGAGAGGTGGGGGGGGGGGGGGGGGGGGTAACAATTATTGACAGTAATGTCATTAAGTCCTCGGCAGTCAATGCACGGACACAGTCTTGTCCTTCTTCTCCGCAAAGAAAAACTCTGCGCCGGCAGGAGATGCAGACGGATGGATGGCCCCAGTGGCTCCTCTATGTACTCCTCCATAGCTTTGGTCTCTGGTCCGGACAGAGAATACAACTGACCACGAGCAGGTGTAGTGCCTGGGAGAAGATCAATGTCACAATCATAAGGATGGTGCGGGGGAAGGGAAGTAGCACATACCTTACTGAACACTTCAAGGAGGTCATGGTATTCTGTGGGGATAGAAGAGACATCCACAGTCTTGCTAACATCCTGAGGAAGATGACTTGAGAATGTCTGTGCTGCTTGAAGGCAGTGGGAATGGCAAAATGGGCTCCAACCCAGGATGGAGCTTGTGGTCCAGTCATTCACAGAATTGTGCTTTTGTAGCCAGGAAAATCCCAAAATAACCGGAACATGGGGAGATGTAATGAGGAGGAACTGTATTGTCTCACTGTGGTTACCAGAAACCCGTAATTGAACGGGCACAGTATTATGGGTGACTTCCCCTATAGAGCGGCCGTCCAGTGCCCTAGCATCCATGGGAACAGAGAGAGGCTGAGTGGGAATACCAAGCTCCGAAGCCCCCAGAGTCAATGAGCACTCGGAGAGACTTAGATTGGTCTCCCCACAGCACAAGAGCAAAAAGGGGTGTGCGGGTGATGGGAATTAGGGAACTCCCAGTCTGACTCACCATAGTACTGGTACCAACTGGAGACAAGGGTTTCCTAATAGGGAAGGTCACTATAAAATGTCCTGTCCCTTCCACAGTACAGACAACAGTTATTATTCATCCTCCGTGAGCGTTCCCCAACTGATAACCTAGCTCTTCCCAACTGCATAGGCTCAGGAGTATCCAACTCACCCGTCGTAGATACACGAGAGTGCTCGGGAGGCTTCGAATCCTTTTGGAAGAGCTGCCTTCGGAAACTTCCGGATTCCCTTGGAGGTGAACACGCTATGTTGGGTGCACGAGTGTGTTCAAGACCAGACCTCCTCTCACTCTTGCGTTCCCTTAGGTGTTCATCAATTTTAATGGTTAGGGCGATAAGGGAATTGAGATCCATCGGCACTTCCAGAGCAGCTAGCTCATCCTTTACCTCCTCAGATAATCCGTGCAAAATAGTATCTAAAAGAGACTCTGGATTCTAGGCACTCTCGGCAGCCAACGTGCGAAAATTAACCACGTAGTCTGCCACACTACGGGAGTTTTGACGTAAGTCAAGCAGTTTACTGGCCGCCTTTCTCCCGGAAACGGAGATTCAAATACCTTTCTCACTTCTGCCATGAATTCCTCCAGATGACCACAAATGGCAGATTGTTGCTCCCAAACTGCCGTAGCCCAGGAGAGCGCCCTTCCCGACATTAGCGTAATAATATACGCTATCTTCGATCTGTCTGAAGGAAACGAAGATGGCTGTAGCTCAAAAATAAGTGAGCACCGAGAAAGGAAACCATAGCAGGTACCAGGATTCCCTGAATATTGCTCCGGAGGAGGTAAGCGGGGTTCTTGGGGAGCCGGGATAGGCTGTACAAACTCACCACAGACAGGGGGAAAATTACTGGTTTATTGGAGTTTTTCAGAGGCTAACTCCCTGATTTGCTCCATAATATCCTTTAACCCATGGTCGTGGCGTTCCGTCAAGGACCTGAGCCCTTACAAAAGGCCCTGTAGCAACTTCTCATGTCTCCTAATGGTGGCTCCCTGCAGTCAGTCATGTTAAATTCACCACCCTGCATGCCACACAGGAAGGATACCCTGACGTGTTGCTACAGTGTAATGGATGTTTATTGAGAGGCTGTGTCCCATATCTCATCCCAGCAACGGGTTAAATGTCTTCATTTTATCTCAATATAGTGGAGTGATTGACAAGCCGAACCAAAGTGATATAACATGCCCTTCCTCCGGAGGGAGAAGTGACCAGTGTTTTCCCAGTGCAGTATCCATCCTACGTTCAAAGTTCTTCATCCCTCCCAGTATAAAATGTCCTGACCCTGGGGGAACAGCTGCTGGGTTATCTAATCCTCCCTAGGCCTCCCCCTCCCTCCCTGAATCTCCATTCCTTCCTTCCTACATCTCTCCTCTAATAGCTCCCTTGTTCCTGCTGGACAAAACTGTCTCTTTGTGGCTGCTCTTAGAGCAACATTAAAAACAGGAATAGGGAAATTGTAAACAGGAGGCTTTTGGCCTATACAGGCCAAGGCGTACACAAGGCCTCTGAGGCCTGCTTCATGCTAAACAGAGAAACAGAACCTTGCTTAGGGGTTGAGGGATTTCATTCTGTGAGCGAAGAAAGGCATTCATCCAGCCTGAAGTGGAGTCTTTGTAAAGAGATACTTGTATAATATATGAATTTCTGAGCAGAAATCATACCTTCCTATTGATACAGTGGCAGGGGTGACGTGGACCCAGTGACAGCCTAGTCTTGAACACTCAACCCTAGGCAACAGTGACTAGGGTCTGGTTTCAATGATGGACTCTTTTTGCAACTTCGATTAGGGGGGAAAAATTGTTCCGGGGCGGGTCCTCTTCAGACAGAGAACTCTCACAACAAATCACGAGGCCAGAACATCATGATTCAAAACCGAAGTTTGCAGGCAAAACCTTTGAAGTGGTTTGCGTGAAGGTAGTCGATGCAAACTAGCCACTTGAGAAATGCACGCATTAAAACTAATCTGTTGATCTCCATCTCGCTAGGTATTATTTTGTATTTTATTCAAGCGGATAAGGTCGTGACGTAGGCAGTGTAGTAGTTCCTCTATGCCAAAACACACCATTATTGAAACCAGACCCTAGTCACTGTTGCCTAAGGTCAGGTTTTTTGAGACTGGTGACACCCAAGCCAAAACACTGGGATGCATGGCCATTAACGCGTCCCAATTGGCACTCTATTCCATTCATAGTGCACTACTTTTGACCAGGACCTATGGGCCCTATTCCCTGTGGGCCCTGCTCAAAAGTAGTGCACCACACAGTGAATAATGTGCCATTTGGCTCTGTTGGTAGAGCATGCCAAGCCTTTCATGAGAGATATTGAATACCCTTTGAGGGTCCCTCCTCTCTCCCTCTCTGTCTCTCTCTCTTTCTCTCTCTCTTACTCTGACTCTCTCGCTCTGTTTCTGAACATTCCATCCACTCGCGCTCACACTACATAGTGAATAATGAGCCATTTGGCTCAGTTGGTAGAGCACGGCGCTTCCATGGCGCCATAGTTGTGGGCTTGATTCCCATGGGGGACCAGTGCAAAATAGTATGAAAAATGTATGCACTCACTACTGTAATTCGCTCTGCTAAATGACTAAAATGTAAATGTGATTTGGGACACAGCCCATGTCTTCAGCTGGCTAATGGATCAGGCTGTCATCTGCGTCCCTGTTCACCCAATGTAAACATACACTGTTTTGTCATTAATAGGATGCATGCGTACACTCTGGTTTCTCCAACGCTACGGTCAAATGACCTGATCATGTAGAATAATAGATCAGATTGAACAATTATTTTAATGTGGATCTAAATATTAAATAGATCTGTCATTATCAGTAAGCTGTCAACAAGACAAAGGATACTTGGGAGAGTTGTTGTTTGGTTCTCTGAGCGTGACCATATCTGACAATAGCACACTGGCATACCAGTTTGAGTCCAACAGACAGGATTTGTCATCCTTATAAGACAAACTGTTGTAATAATTTCAGTGCATTACATTTGCACTTTTTCTTAAGTTCAGCCAGTTCCCCCTTCTCTCTCTCTACGCTGATTCATCCAGCAATCAGTTGATTCTATCCCCTGGGAACTGAGCAGCTCTGCACTACAGCACTTTAGGAATCCAAAAATATATTTAACTTTTTGTCAAGATGGAGAGGGATTATGATGAAATAAAATACTGTAAATAAAAGTAATTACTAGTACTATAGCTTTACAGAGATCTGAGATGTATATTAGGCGGTCCTGCAGCAATATACTGTGTTGTTGGATTCTTTGGACGTTTGGATGCCTGCTTTGTTATCTGGAGTGTTGTTGTTGAACATCTGCACTAGTTTCTCTGCAGCACTGGCTGCATTCTTCTCCTTTCCATTTATATAGTGGAAAGATATGGCCCCCATCTGATTCTTAATTAGCCTGCATGATTATTATTCTTGTTTGACAATGTATAATGCTTTTGGACAGCTGAAGCACACACACAATATTTATTCTGAAAAATTACCCTTTCTAGTTTGAATTTATGTTGTCTAATAGTGTAAATCAAAGTGGATATTTCCTTTCTACTGTCTATGGTGCCTTGTATATGGCCATAAGGTGGTGTGCCATGTTCGTAAAATCTGTACATCGGTATGGTAGATGTGAAGACAAAGTGTGGCAGGTTAGGCCAAGCCTTTCATGAGAGATATTGAATACCCTTTGAGGGTCCCTCCTCTCTCCCTCTCTGACTCTCTCGCTCTGATTCTGAACTTTCCATCCACTCGCACTCGCTCTCTGTGTGTGCTTTGAACTCCCAACTGCTCTTTGAAGGAAAGTCATAAAAAGCCCTTTTATTCAGGCCCAGCCTCTTTGATGGGTTTGCCACTTTGTACAATGCTCTGAACCTTCCTTCACATGCAGGGAAAGACAGGCCTCTGTGTCTGGCACTGCAGACCAGACAGGCCGATGGGTTCGGAGTGAGACCAATCAACCAACCCAGGCCCCAGAGGCACAGCCAGCCAAACCCAGGAAATGACAGCCCATCCTGGGTTAGAGGCAGGAGACAGCACCACCCTCCACCAGCACACATGCTTACCATTGAACCCTGTGTTGTGGTTGCTCACTGTAAATTATACCTCATGTGTCTCTCTTCACCTGCTTTCTATTCATTTCCACTCATTTTTATACTCTTGTTTTTATTATCTCTTATCTTTTCTCAGTCTAGAGTAGACTGAGTTGGAGGAATAGATTTTTCCTGAATGAACCTCTAATACTATGCACTTGTTGACATTTCTGGAACAGAATGATTCACATTCTTCCCACATCTTGTCAGCTGACCAGTCTGTTCTGGGACATAAAGATGTTAGAAGTGCATTTTAGTGCACTCCTATGGAATGGCTGCCGTTTTACGGAATCCTAACCAATTGTTCTATTTTGTGTGTTTTTTGCGTTGTTTGTAACTTATTTTGTACATAATGTTTCTGACATCGTCTCGTATGACCGAAAAGAGCTTCTGGATATCAGAACGATTACTCACCTCGAACTGGACAAAGATGTTTTTATTTAACAAGTCGGACGCGAAGGATTTACTCCAGATACCAGACCATGCCCAAATCCCCGTCATTCGTATGAAGAAAAGACGCTGATACAGGGGACTCAGGTCCTGGTGCCTTGTGAGAATTCATAGGCGAGGGGGTAACCCGTCTCTACCATCCGTCATATTGGCAAACGTGCAATCATTGGAGAATAAACTGGATGAGCTCCGTTCAAAACTATTCTACCAACGGGACATTAAAAATGGTAATATCTTATGTTTCACTGAGTCGTGGCTGAATGATGACATGGAAAATATACAGTTGACTGGTTTTCCTGTGCACCCGCAAGACAGAACAACTGCCTCCGGTAAGACAAGGGGTTGCGATCTGTGTCTATTTGTCAATAACAGCTGGTGTGAGAAATCAAATATTAAGGAAGTCTTGAGGTGTTGCTCGCCTGAGGTAAAGTATCTCATGATAAGTGTTAGACCACACTATTTACCAAGAGTTTTCATCTATATTTTTCGTAGCTGTCTTTAACCTCTCTAGGGTATGTGGGACGGTAGCGTCTCACCTCGTCAACAGCCAGTGAAACTGCAGGGCGCCAAATTCAAAACAACAGAAATCCCATAATTAAAATTCCTCAAACATACAAGTATTTTACACCATTTTAAAGATACACTTGTTGTAAATCCAGCCACAGTGTCCGATTTCAAAAAGGCTTTACGACGAAAACACACCAAACGATTATGTTAGGTCAGAGCCAAGTCACAGAAAAACACAGCCATTTTTCCAGCCAAAGAGAGGAGTCACAAAAAGCAGAAATAGAGATAAAATGAATCACTAACCTTTGATAATCTTCATCAGATGACACTCATAGGACCTCATGTTACACAATACATGTATGTTTTGTTCGGTAAAGTTCATATTTATATCCAAAAATTGGAGTTTACATTGGCGCATTATGTTCAGTAGTTCCAAAACATCCAGTGATTTTGCAGAGAGCCACATCAATTTACAGAAATACTCATAATAAACATTGCTAAAAGATACAACTGTTATGCATGGAATTTTAGATCCACAGATCCTCCTTAATGCAACCGCTGTGTCAGATTTCAAAAGAAAATTACGGAAAAAGCACACCATGCAATAATCTGAGTACAGCGCTCAGAGACCAACACAACCCAAAGAGATATCCGCCATGTTGTGTAGTCAACAGATGTCAGAATAGCATTATAAATATTCACTTACCTTTGATGATATTCATCAGAATGCACTCCCAGGAATCCCAGTTCCACAATAAATGTTTGTTTTGTTCAATGAAGTCCATCATTTATGTCCAAATAACTCCTTTTTGTTAGCGCGTTTAGCCCAGTAATCAAAATTCATGACGCGCGATCACTAGGTGCAGACGAAAAGTCAAAAAGTTCCGTTACAGACCGTAGAAACATGTCAAACGATGTATAGAATCAATCTTTAGGATGTTTTTAACATAAATCTTCAATAATGTTCCAACCGGAGAATGGAACGCAAGCTAACTCTCTCACATGAACGCGCATGGTCAGCTTGTGGCACTCTGGGACAGACCTTACTCAATCCCCTCTCATTCGCCCCCACTTCACAGTAGAAGCCTCAAACAAGGTTTTAAAGACTGTTGACATCTAGTGGAAGCCTTAGGAAGTGCAACATGACCCAATTTCCACTGTATCTTGGATAAGCAAAGAGTTGAAAAACTACAAACCTCAGATTTCCCACTTCCTGGTTGGATTTTTTCTCAGGTTTTTGCCTGCCATATGAGTTCTGTTATACTCACAGACATCATTCAAACAGTTTTAGAAACTTCAGAGTGTTTTCTATCCAAATATACTAATAATCTGCATATCCTAGGATCTGGGCCTGAGTAGCAGGCAGTTTACTCTGGACACGCTTTTCATCCGGACGTGAAAATATTGCCCCCTACCCAAGAGAGGATATACCAACTCGAACTGATGCTGGCACTAAAACCACACTCAACGAGCTGTATAAAGCCATAATCAAACAAGAAAATGCTCATCCAGAAGTGGCGCTCCTAGTGGCCGGGGACTTTAATGCAGGGAAACTTAAATCCGTTTTACCTCATTTCTACCAGCATGTTACATGTGCAACCAGAGGGGAAAAAACTCTAGACCACCTTTACGCCACACACAGAGATGCATGCAAAGCTCTCCCTCGCCCTCCATTTGGCCAATCTGACCATAATTCTATCCTCCTGATTCCTGCTTACAAGCAAAAACTTAAGCAGGAAGTACCAGTGACTCGCTCAATGCGGAAGTGATCAGATGAGGCAGAAGTGATCAGATGAAGCTACAGGACTGTTTTGCTAGCACAGACTGGAATATGTTCCGTGACTCATCCTGTGGCATTGAGGAGTATACCACATGGGTCACCGGCTTCATCAATAAGTGCATCGATGACGTTGTCCCCAAAGTGGCCGTGTGTACATACCCCAACCAGAAGCCATGGATTAAAGGGGTCACGGATCCCCCGATAATGCTGCTCATTCTGTTCACCAGTTCCTGAGGTCGACATCACCGACCTTCAAGGCTGCACAGAACTGTGTCATTACACACTTGGTTCCAGTTCCTCACTGATTGTATTTGTATTGTTAAGCGGAGAGACACAGGGGAACCCAAAAGCAGACTCAGATGAGGAAACAGGGATGAATAAACCAAAATATTTATTGTTACACAGGTAGATATGGAGTGCAGATCCGTGGAAGCTCGGATGAGTTGCAGAAAAAACAGATGTGGGGACTGAGGTTGGAGTTAGCTGAGTAGAACAGGGTAAACAGGTCCTGAGGGGAATCTAAGGTAGTGGTGGTGAGTAAAATCCAGAGCAAGGTAGTTGGGTGGTGAGATGTGGAACAGGAGACAGGAGCCAGACACAGAGCGGTTTCTTCAATGAGAGGATAAATGGTGTCAGGCAGGGAAACAGGCATTTCAAAGTAACAGGATCTTGACTAATCATAAATGGCTAGAATCATAAACTGACTGAGCAGAGATTACGATCTGGCAGAGTGGAAGTGGCAGGACTGAGTATTTGTTAAGGTCTTGATTATGGAACAGGTTGCAGCTGGTAGGGATCTGCTTTGACTCCAGCATACCTGTCTCCAACCACACAATCACACGGTGAGGGAGAGGGAGAGGGAGAGAGAGTGTACAGGGGTAACTGCAGGTCAAGAACACACCAGATGACCACCAGAGGGCGTAGCAGGAGCAGATGTGACATGTGTAAATGTGCCCTTTGTTTCCCCTTTGGGCTGTCCATTATTGTTCCCATGTCCGTTGGTCGAATGAGTACCTATGCCTTGTCTCAGCCTGTGCTGCGTGTTTTGTGCTTTATGTATTACGGATCTCGTCTCCTGTCGTTCTACGAGGTTTACCCTCGTACTTTTGTTTGGGTACATCCCAGTGTTTTGTATATGTGTTTGTTTTGGGTGTATTAAAAATTCAGATGATGTATTCCTGCACCTGTCTCCAAATCCTTAACACCAGCGTGACAACAGGCAACATCTGCACTGAGCTAAAGGGTAGAGCTGCCACATTCAAGGAGTGGGACTTTAACCCGGACGCTTATAAGAAATCCTGCTATTCCCTCAGACGAACCATCAAACAGGCAATGCGTAAATACAGGACTACTACACCGGCTCCAATGCTCCTTGGATGTGGCAGGGCTTGTAAACTATTACGGACTACAAAGGGAAGCCCAGCCGCGAGTTGCCAAGTGACACAAGCCTACCAGACAAGCTAAATGACTTCTATGCGCGCTTCGAGGAGAGCAACACTGAAATATGCATGAGAGCATCAGCTGTTCTGGACGACTTTGTGATCACGCTCGCCATAGCTGATGTGAGTAAGACCTTTAAACAGTTCAACATTCACAAGGCCGCAGGGCCAGACAGATTGCCAGGACGTGTACTCTGAGTTTGCGCTGACCAACTGGCAAGTGTCTTCACTGACATTTTCATCCTGTCCCTGGCCGAGTCTGTTATACCCACATGTTTCAAGCAGACCACCATAGTCCCTGTGCCCAAGAATATCAAGGTAACCTGCCTAAATGACTTCCAACCCGTAGCACTCATGTCTGGTAATGGCTCACATCAACACCATCATCCCAGAAACCCTAGACCCACTCCAATTTGCATACCGTCCCAACAGATCCACAGATGACACAATCTCTATTGCATTCAACACTACCCTTTCCCACCTGGACAAAAGGAACACCTATGTGAGAATGCTGTTCATTGACTACAGCTTAGCGTTCAACACCATAGTGGCCTCAAAGCTCCTCACGAAGCTAAGGACCCTGGGACTAAACACCTCCCTCTGCAACTGGATCCTGGACTTCCTGACGGGCCGCCCTCAGTTGGTTAGGGTAGGCAACAGCACATCTGCCATGCTGATACACAACACGGGGGCCCCTCAGGGGTGCGTGCTTAGACCCCTCCTGTACTCCCTGTTCAACCATGACTGCTTGGCCAGGCACGACTCCAACACCATCATTAAGTTTGCCGACGACACAACGGTGGTACACCTGATCACCGACAACAATGAGACAGCCTATAGGGAAGAGGACAACAACCTCTTCCTCAATGTCATCAAGACAAAGGAGATGATTGTGGACTACAGGAAAAGGAGGACAGAGCATGCCCCCATTCTCATCAACAGGGCTGTAGTGGATCAGGTTGAGAGTTTCAAGTTCCTTGGTGTCCACATCACCAACAAACTGTCATGGTCGAATCACACCAAGACAGTTGTGAAGAGGGCACGACAACGCCTATTCCCCCTCAGGAGACTGAGGACATTTGGCATGGGTCCTCAGATCCTCAAAAGTTCTACAGCTGCACCATCGAGAGCATCCTGACTGATTGTATCACCGCCTGGTATGGTAACTCCTTGGCCTCCGACCGCAAGGCGCTACAAATGGTAGTGCGTACGGGCCAGTACATTACTGGGGCAAAGCTTCCTGCCATCCAGGACCTCTATACCAGGCAGAGGAAGGCCCTAAAAATTGCCAAAGACTCCAGCCACCCTAGTCATAAACTGTTCTCTCTGCTACCGCACAGCAAGCGGTACCGGAGCACCAAGTCTAGGTCCAAAAGGCTTCTTAACAGCTTCTACCCCCAAGCCTTAAGACTGCTGAACAGCTAATCAAATGGCTACCCGGACTATTTGCATTTCCCCTCCCTTTTTTTACGGTGCTGCTACTCGCTGTTTATCATATATGCATAGTCACTTTATCTATACATTCATGTACATACTACCTCAATTGGCCCGACCAACCAGTGCCCCCGCACATTGGCTAACCGGGCTATCTGCACTGTGTCCCGCCAACCCCTCTTTTACGCTACTGCTACTATCTGTTTATCATATATGCATAGTCACTTACCCATATCTACATGTACATACTACCTCAATCAGCCTGACTAACCGGTGCCTGTATATAGACTTGCTACTGTATATAGCCTCGCTACTGTTATTTTTCACTGTCTTTTTTACTGTTGTTTTTATTTCTTTACTTACCTATTGTTCACCTAATACCTTTTTTGCACTGTTAGTTAGAACCTGTAAGTAAGCATTTCACTGTAAGGTCTACACCTGTTGTATTCGGCGCACATGACAAATAAACTTTGATTTGATTTGATTTTGTTTCGTTTACCTGGCCACTGTTTCAAATCCAATACAAGTCAATTGTACCTATATTAGCATTTTCAAGCTTCATGTCCAAATCATCTATAAGTAACTTCATTGAGTTAAACAATACATTTTTATGTAGTTTAGGATGATTAGGACATCAGGTGCGAAAATACCAATATAGGTACCATTGACTTGCATTGGATTCGTGCCACAAATGCTAAAAAGTTAACATTTGAAACAGTAGCCAGGTAAACAAAACCAAAGCATGGATTGCTGTCATACCTTGCTTACAGGGAAACCAATATGTCATTTTGGAAGTTGGGTGAACTATCCCTTTAACAGGTCATTTTTGTCAATCTATGGAAACTATGGTGATTTATACTTAAATAATTTGAAATATATTCATAGAAAATATTTTTTAAATGCTTCATCTTTATATCTGTGTCCATATTTTCCATAGGTTTCTAGCTAGTGGATAGACCAGATGGTTCAATAGAAAACGTCCTAATTAATGAAAAAATAATCTGATCAACAATGACATGTGTTGCTATTAATTCTGCAACTCTTCCAACTGTTCACTTGTTTTCAACTGCCACCAGTTTGGCCCCAAAACATTTACAACAAAGACATGTTGATCTAGTAAAATAAAGGAAAATGTGTTTAAAAGATAAAGAATATTCCATGCTGAAACCCAATAGTATTCACCAAGGCTGCTTTTACATAGGCAGCCCAATTTAGAACGGCCAGTCATTATTTGGCGTATCCGATACCTTTCTCACATTTTCTTTAATGTGTAAACAGCAAAAAAACGAATGGAATCTGATCTTTTGAGTTCAGATTTACACCACATCCATATGTGGATCTCAATCATAATACAATTCTGAAGCTCAATATGTGACCTCAGTCTGAATTCTCAAATCTGTTGTTTTTTTTGCTCTGAAGTGGGGTTTTTGCACATGATCTGCCATTACAGCAACAATTACCTCAAAATGTAAAGGAACAGTGACAGGAAATGAGCATTAATAATAATAATAACTTTATTTGTATAGCGCTTTCCATACAAGTAACAAAGTGCTTCACATCATAAAATAAAAGTATTAACAAAGAAACAAAGACAGGAGGAAGGAGAATGAAAAAAAGATAGCATTGAAATCATACATTAAAACCATTTTTATGAAAGTGTGTCTTCATTGCATCTGTGTGCTACTCCAGAGGCTACATCAGAGTGAAAAAAGGTTGGATTTGGATTTTAAAAATGTATTGGGTTCTTAGGGTGTCTGTGTGTAAAAAAATAAGAAAAAGAAAGACATTCATTTATATATATTTTTTTTTGTTTGTTGGTGACATACACTGGATATGTGCGGTGAAATGTGTTTTACAGGGTCAACCATAGTAGTACAGATTTTTCAGCTTGTCGGCTCAGACAAGCGAATCAGTGACCTTTTAGTTACTGGCTCAATGCCCTGTTGTAAACAGTCTGTTGATGGGTTATATTTAAGATAATGTTTAACATCTATGTCATTTAATTTTTCATGTTTAAAACATCTTATTTTATTATTTTATATATTTGACATGTTCTGAAAATAACCAAAAAAATTTACTGGTTCATTTATTAAGTTACCAGTAGCATTCCTTTTCTTCACAACCCTACACGTTAACTTATATTCAAAAACGTACCATTTAAAAAAATCGAATATTGGTCACATATACAGTACATATTTAGTAGATGTTATTGCGGGTGTTCCTAGCTCCAACAATACAGTTTTAAAATGGGTCTGAACAACTGCATGAAAAAGCCAGGATAGGAACTTCAACAATACGTAGGTGGACATATCACACAGAATTATAATTTTGTAAATTTCAATGTAAACGGAACTGTAAAATAAATATAATACAAATAAATACAAGCTTAAAAGTAAGCATTGCCTCTGTTTTTAGATGTAGATACATGGTATGTAGTTTAAGCAGCACTGTTGTTCCTCAACAGCTAAAGGACTGGAACTGAAAATTAATTCGGTGTCCTGTCCATATATGGGTGGAGGGTGGGGGGGTGCATTTGAAATGAGAAATTGTGCAGGGAAGAAAAAGTGTGGACTTGGTAAAGTGAGAGAACTGGAACAGGTCAGAGAGAAAACAAAGGTGGTGTGGAGTGGGGGTGTGGAGGGGGGCCTGGGAACCTCCAGGTATGGACCTGTCCGGATGGCTCTCCTCTCCCTGAGTCCCTGCCACACAAAGGTGCCAGGCTGAGCTGGCACAGGGCCAGCGGTGGAGCCCGCCGACCCAGGTGTACGGTTACGGGGCGCCATTCAGCCCAGGAAGTGTCCCATGTCGCACTGTCCCCTGGCCCATCAAAGGGTCTGCTGTGTACTCTCCATCTGCCCAGGCCAGACAGGGGCCCACGGGCAGACCCGCCGAGAGAGGGCCATTACCTGCAGCCATTAGCTTGTTCCCAGGCTCCTGTTCTGTCCTGTTCTGTCCTGTTCTGTCCTGACCTGTCCCGTTCTTTCCTATTCTGTCCTGTTCTGTTCTGTTCTGTCCTGTCCTGTCCTGACCTGTTATGTCCTGTTCTGTCCAGTTCTGTCCTGTTCTGTTCTGTCCTGTCCTGTTCTGTCTTGTTCTGTCCTGTCCCCCAGAGAGGAATGAAATGGATGACAAGAAATAACGTCTCTTGAAAAGACTTTCCAGAGGACTGTTACACCAGGATTTGGTTTGAACAAGGTCCTTTTAAGATATTTAGTTATTCAAGACAAATTTTCATCAATGGTTGGACAAACTCCTCTCAGTTGGCCACGTTGGTTTCTGATGGTGTAACTTACAGCCAAAGCATAGAGACAGAGAAGATGTCCTGAACATTACCTCTCAGACCAGCTCTCTGAGTGGGTTTCAAAACAGATTTGGCATAACAACAAAGCTGGCCCCTAAAGAGAAAAGTATCAATGCTTGAAAGATACATTTTCACTGCTGAAAATCACATTACTTTCATGTTCAGACAGAGGGACACTCAGGAGCTATCAGGACTCCAAGAGTATGCTAAACAGATTGGTAAAAAAAAAAGGTACTGCTGACACATAATTTCTCTGTTAAATTAACAACAAAGATGGAATGTAATATGACATTTTATTAAATAGTTTGGGAAATGGCATCTCTGAGTGAAGATCCTCGGAGCCAGATGATGTGATAGCAGGTAACCCTATGCGGGACAGCTGGCATCGAAATCCCCCCCGCTGGTGGAAAGGAGTTCCAATGACGGGCTTTAAAGTTCTCATAGTAGCTGGTGGTGGTGGGGAGGTGGATGGTTGCTGAAAACTGTTGCTGAAAAACAACAAGTGAGAGAACTTGGGTAAGTTGACATATAAATACAGTACATCCCAAGATTTACGCCCATTGGTTAAGAGAGTAGGTGATAATTGCCAGATTGACCCCATAGAGACATGCATACAAACACACAATAACATATGCACTACACACTCATGTACACATGGATTTTGTGTTAGAGATGTGTGGTAGTAGAGTAGAGGCACACACTTAATATGTTGTGAAATCTGTAATTAATGTATTGTAATGTTTATAAAATGTATAACTGCCTTAATTTTGCTGGACCCCAGGAAGAGTAGCTGCTGCCTTGGCAGAAGCTAATGGGGATCCATAATAAATATAAATACAAATAGGTTAAACAGCAAACGTGAGGAATGTGTATTATTGTTGCCGTGGTTATAGGCTATAAGGTAAATAGGTGAATGACACATGGCTAATAGGAAAGAGGAGAAGAAACAGGATGCTGATGCTGATACGTCTCTATTCACTCCCACTATGCCCCTAGAATAGGAAACAAAGTGAATTATGTTATGCTTCCTGGATGAAGTTAAACAAACATTCAGACCAGCCTTCCTGATTGAACTTTCATAAACTACATTTTGATAACAACCCATTTTTTTGCTGGGTGGGTGGATTCCTTTTCTTTGCTGCTTTGTCTATGTCTTCTCCATATGAAGGCTGTGAGGCTTCGTCAGTCTCAGATGACCGTCAATCACACAGTCACATTCAGAAAAAATCCTGAGACGGCCATCTCGCCCTGATGGCCACAATGTCATCTGTGTATTTCTAGACCAGGGGGAAATGAACAGTTTAGTTAGTTGTGACTAAGGAGTGGAGACTATTGCCTTACAGCAAAACACAAGTAAGGACATTAGAAATCCCTTCAGCTCCTGATGCATGTGGTTCACCAAGTTAACCTACTTCTCATTTAATAATACTGTACGTCATAAAACACATTACTTACAGATATAGAAAATATGAATAAAAACATAGCTGAGATCACAATATGAAGGTAAAAAACATAATATCACCTCTAAGCCTTTTTCCATGACAACCCTTTTCCACGACAACCCTTTTCCATGACAACCCTTTTCCATGACAACCCTTTTCCATTATAACCGGAAGTTATGAGTTGACCTTTTTGAATAAATACACAGACAAAGCACATGACTGGATTGACATCCCCCTAGCAGGATTTCATTGAGAAATCAAGTTTCAGGTCACTGGGTCACACAGCCACTGTCCACAGAGGAGGACAAATGGTCACCGGCTGACTGCACTCCTCACAGTAGTACATCTCCGACTGTCACCACCCATAATGACATAGTGTCACAGCGGGTGGGGTGGGGGCGGGTGGCAAAAGCAGGCAGGCAGGGAAGAATGGGCCTAGGTGGGGGTGTGACACTTGTTGTTTCAGGTGGCCAAACTCACAGTCCCCCAGCTGGCCCCAGGAAGTGGCCTTGGAGGCAGTATTGGCAGCTCATTAGCCCAGATCAAAGGGGCCACTTCTCCCTGGGTAAACCAGCTCCCACACACTGCCCTTTACCTTCCTCACCCAGACCATCTGATTGATATACAGGCAATGGGGTTTCAATTTACAACATACCAACCAATGATGATACAGAACAGAACACATATTAACAAAATAACTCTGAGTCAGTCCATCCATTCCTCATTATATATGGTCCCCTCTCAAACTCTTTATTACCATTCAGAAACACATGATCTGTTTTTATTTATTGTGAATCAGCCACAGATGAAGAGAGCAGCCTGTCACATCCGAGAGTGGAGAACCTCGCCCCCTCACCATCCTCAATCGACTGCCTCACAGAAAGTGGGCTAGTTGCGGATGTTGAAGTGTACTCTTCCCAGCTGGAGCTTATTTTAGCCGTTAGCCTGTCAACAGATGCGCTCAGAGGATGGATAGAGCTAATGCTCTGTACGTGAGCCAGGCCTGCTCTGCTGAATCAGGTCTTAAATATAGCCTAGCCCCTCCGCTGGTGGTGGTGATTCCATGATACTGTTACTGCTGTTGGGCTTAATGAAGGTCAGCACGTATCATGTCTCGGAAACTGGCTGACTGACTGACTGACTGACTGCTGAGGCGCTCACTAAACTGTCACTTCCTCTCTTCTGACTGCCTGCCTCCACCCACCCAGACACACCCAGCCCTACCTCACCTTCCCCTTCCCACACTTCCTACCCACACCCAGCTCTACCTCACCTTCCCTCTCCCACACTTCCTACCCACACCCAGCCCTACCTCACCTTCCCCCTCCCACACTTCCTGCCCACACCCAGCTCTACCTCACCTTCCCCCTCCCACACTTCCTACCCACACCCAGCTCTACCTCACCTTCCCTCTCCCACACTTCCTACCCACACCCAGCTCTACCTCACCTTCCCTCTCCCACACTTCCTACCCACATCCAGCTCTACCTCACCTTCCCTCTCCCACACTTCCTACCCACACCCAGCCCTACCTCACCTTCCCCCTCCCACACTTCCTACCCACACCCAGCTCTACCTCACCTTCCCCCTCCCACACTTCCTGCCCACACCCAGCCCTACCTCACCTTCCCCCTCCCACACTTCCTACCCACACCCAGCCCTACCTCACCTTCCCCCTCCCAAACTCTGCCCAAGCTCTAGAACCCTCCTCCACTTCCCTTCCTCTGTGAGGCACAGGGTACTATAATCACACATACTTTACCAAGTCTAACGTGGACACTCCAAATATTTAAATGGCTGACAACAGGGATGAGTCACAGATGGACAAACTCAGAGACCCTTTGCCTTGATATAGTCATCCAACAGGTTTGGAGTGAATGAGGTTTCGGGAGGACTTCATAGTTGAACGCGCTGACTTGACCTATACACGTTCTTGTTTCTCGTATCTTTTGTTTATTTAAAAATATATATTTAACCTTTATTTAACTAGGCAAGTCACCACAATTGGAACGAGAAAGCACACGCATGCATGCGCACACATGGAAATGTATCACTCGAGTCCAACAAAATGGAATATAATAGAATGTTGAGGATAAAGTTCGGAATTACACAAAAGACCTGCATCACTCTACTGAGTACTTTGCTGTTTCTAAAAGGATAAATGTGGGTGTTTTGGGATCCTTTGTTCATGGTTTCCGTCGGCCCCCATACTGCAGAGCGAGCAAACAGAGATTTGGTTCAAAAATAGTGAACCAATCTTTTAAATGTGAGCACTGAAAGCAGTCTTGCTTCTCTTGACTGATAAAACAAACATAATCCTCATTGCATTAACCAGGCATTAGGACAGCCATACTGCCCTGATTGGGCTGTTCGATATGACGTATAATTCCAGCCATGTGATTACTGCCTGGTCTGGGCTGTTAGGTGGGCCTGCCCATTGTTGGACTTCAGTCTATCCAGCGCCACAAGCTGGAAAGTGAAGAGGACCACTTTGGGCTGGGCTGAGTGGGCTGAGCCACACATGGAGGAAACATATAAACCACACACACCGCACAGACACAGGCCAACAGGCTTTACCAGACAACCACAGGCGAGTACAGCCCTCACACAAACCAAGCTGTCTGAAGCAGTGAAACAGTCTGGATGTGCATGTCAAAGAGGGAAAGCATCCACCATGTCCTTGTAGGCCCTGATATAGGGCAGATCAAAGTTCATAGGTTTCTATTCCTCTCTCAGTGGGATGTGCCGGTATGAATCAGGAGTCCCATTCAGTGGAGAATGCTGTGTGAGACGTCCCTCTTCTAGTGTGAGAGAAGGGACCCCTGTGCCAGGGTATCTTTGTGTTGTAGATGAGGGAGTACTGGTGTGGGGTCTCAGGAGACAAGGATGTTATGTGCACGGAGCGACACGTGGAATGCCCAGAATGTGAGTGGTGTGAAGGGCGCTACACCACACCCCTAGCAGAAGGTCACACTTCAGGGCTGGTTGGTCCCCTGGGTGAGGGTTCAGGCAGGGTCCTGTCACCCTTCTCAAGAGAGGTTAGGGGTCGGCTTCCACCAGGGGCTCAGTTTTCACCTCTGTCACTGCAAGGGGGTTGAGGGATGCTGCTTCCAGTCTTCCCACATCGCCCACAGCTCACCAAAGGCCCACATTCCTCACATTAGTTGTCCGTAATAACAGCCCCTCTTCCTGTGGGCTATGTCCATGACCACAGAGGCCCTCAGAAATATATGGTTGTTAGGTTTATGCAGGTGGACTAAGATGTGTTCAATTTATAATGGATTTTCTTTCTGTGGATGGCCAAAGATGTGTTAAATTTGAAGTGAGAGACGATAGTTTGTCAGCGGTGTGTTTTAACTATAAAACTAATAAACATACCTTACTTTTTACATGTTAATTACAGTCTAATGACTTGGGCTTTGGTCAAAACCCATATTTACACAAGACCATTCTCATTATATTTTTCTTCGCTAATTACCTATGTTCACATCTAGATGGAAATTACGAATACATTTTGAGCAATTTCTACGGTAGAGTACAACTGTCTTTAAAATGTGTGTAGACCACAATGTTTTACAAGGGCCATCCAGTGCTCTATGATTAAAGATATTGAAGTAAACATAATACATCATTCTCCATACTACCATCAGGTAATATATTCAGCTTTACTTTCAAAATGGGAATATTTATATTTGTTGAATTCAGATTTAGAAGAAATTAATATTGGCCAAAGTAATCAATCTCAAGTGAGACACAATTATGATGGCTACACACACAGAGGCAGAAAGGCAGGTACACACAACACACACACACACACACACACACACACACACACACACACACACACACACACACACACACACACACACACACACACACACACACACACACACACACAAACCAAAAATACATACACATGCTCCTCCCCTTCCTACTTCTCACCACAGACCTTTCTCCACTCCAAAGCACACAAACACACCTTCTAAAAACCATGTTTCTGCAAATTCAGGAAGTCAATATTTGAGAAGTTGAAACTACCTGGCTCCATGTTTGAGATCTGCCTTACTCTAGAAACTTATTGCCGAATTCATCATTACGCTCATGTTGTCATTGGGTCCGAACTAGAACACCCTGACATTGTTTATGAATGAAAATAATTTATCCTGTACAACAGATGTTGGCCTCACATCCACAGAGGTACCAAGTGGATGTGGGAGGGACCATAAAGAACAGGACAGAAATATTATTTTATTTTGTGACGATCATGCTGCAAAAAAAAATCTGTAATTGGACAGGCAGCTTTTGCAACCAATGCCTGCAAACCACAAAGAGAGAGAGAGAGAGAGAGAGAGAGAGAGAGAGAGAGAGAGAGAGAGAGAGAGAGAGAGAGAGAGAGAGAGAGAGAGAGAGAGAGAGAGAGAGAGAGAGAGAGAGAGAGAGAGAGAGAGAGAGAGAGAGAGAGAGAGAGAGAGAGAGAGAGAGAGAGAGAGCTCTGTGGGTGCCACCAGACAGGAAGGGATTTCCATATGTGTGATTGTGACCACTGCTTCCCAAAGAAACAATTGGGGCTGTGAAGGACCCTTATTTCCTAAGTGTTCATCCTTGTTGCAATGTGTGGTCATTAGCATTGAATAGAAAAGATTGCAGACTGGGCAGGAGATTTATCTAAATGTGTATTCACATCTTACAGAAACTGCAGCTATTTCCCAAATGCTGCATGGTCTCAGTTGCATTAAAGAAATACAAACCATTGCCTACATATGTGCCCTTGAACACGTCCTTACAAACAATTACAATTTGGTAGTGTTAAAGTGAAGGTGAGCTTGTCATCGAAGTCTGTGCTAATGTAGTGGGAGACTATTAACCTTTGACAGCATTAAATACACAAGTTGGGAGCTGAATGCTATCCGTGGGGGAAGGGCAGACAGTGGGTTGTTAAAAGGGAAATTCACACTCATTTTCCTTCTTGTGGTTTCGGTACAAATCAACAGCATTCTGTTCTTTTGTGAATCATGCCTGCCGTCACGCTGGTTCTGTTTCACAGTTTGGTGTCATAAACTCAAATCAAAACGGCCTTTTACTGTGCAAGGACTCGACTCAAACTGCAGCAAATGGAGAAAGCAAAGACCCCATTATTCGTAAATGTAAATACATATAAACACAAGAGGTAAACAACAGCAAATGCCATCGTTTCGATCTTCTTTGAATCGTGATCCACAATATAGGCCTACAAGTGATTTTAATAATATAATACCCTATTAGTAGCCGATATGCAACGATCTAGGTTGAGCAAACAGTTATTTGGCCTACATGTTTTCAGTTTGGACAAAGCTTTGATTCTACATAGTATTTTACTTACATTTTAGGCCAGGCGGCTCTCCATATGCTAATGATTCTTTCCTTTAGCTTTACCTTCTTTAGACAACAATAGTTTACCATATAACGACGAGACATAGACTTAACGTTACATCAAATATTTATTTCCTTAATGTTATTATTTCCCATTGCACAATTCAAAATGGTCAAGATGCCCCTGACATGAGGTTACATATTCGGAAATTAGCATTCATTTTTCAGGTCGGAATCATGAATGAGTGAATCGATGAATAAATAAGCAGCATGGTGTGAGGCCCATAGCCGGCTCATTCATGTAATCCTCTCTGACATCGCCCTTGTGACAAAAAACTCCCAATTCTTCCATTCATTAAATCTTGGTATCACGCTTGCGCAATGAAATTCTGAGTCCTCCCATTCATAAAAACGTAACCCCCGCATTTGAGCTCTGAGACGTTGTGCCCTCCCATTCACAAAAAAAACATGTCAAGGCATCTGCGCAGTACGTTCTTTACCCTCCCATTCATAAAAACCAATTTCCCCATGTAGTTGCAACATCGTATCAAAAAGACCGTGTCCTCACTGCAGTAAGCAGCGAGTGGATAGTGTTCAATCATTTTTGGACTTAGTGTTTTTTCTTTACCTGGGAGAAATATCTTTGGAATATACATGCAGTCTTCGAGCTCAACAGAGAAATGCGCTGCTAGTCTGGAAAAGTAAGTTATTCTATCGGATTTATAATGACGTTTTCGACATGGGATACATAAACCATAGTAGCCTATCACATTTTTGGTTAAACAATTTCGAATACTGGTGTGTACATCACTTTTGTGGATTGCTTGGGTGCGCTGAACATTTATTTTTCTCTCTTGCAACAAGCTGTTCCCGTATTTGTACTTTGTGTCAATATTTAACCATGGATGCTACTGTAGCAAGGTTGTGGACAAGAGAGGAGTAATAATGAGAGCAGATTAAATAAGAGAGCCTAAATGCTTACTTATGTTTTACCTCGTCCATTTTTAAAAGCGTTATAAGCCGTTTATACACATCTATGTTGTGGTTAAAAACAACAGCCTAACGTAGGCTATTAGTTACGGACTCGTGTCTTTGCCTCTTGCTGCTGATCATTCGCATTATCGAGGCTGGTTGCGTGACGCTTCTCTGCAGCGTTCGAGCTGGCACATCATGTGCATATGTCAGGTGGTTTTGTCATCTATTCCTTTAAATAACTCCCCGTTTTAAAAGAAACCGTTTGTCCAATAAAAATAAGCAGCGTTTTGGTCTAAACTGCCACCCTCCTTTCATAAACCAATAGCCCACACTATAGCCACTTGCGCGTAAAAATATATAATTTTAAGACGCCATAGCCTATATGTTCTGGAGATTTGGCTATTGTGAATCACTTGTCGAATGAAATGTTATCATCATGTCTCGATAAATATTTAGTCAGATTTTACGTTTATTTTCTATTTCCAATGACGTGTCGCCTCCGGTTATATTCCCTTAATTCACCGACGCTGAGGGGAGGGAGGAGGGAGACACTGTAGCCTACCTACATACGGTCTCTGGATTCACTGGTTCTGATGATCAGGAGTATTTGCAGATCTGAGCGACGCAGCATTTTGCTCACAACTATTTTCAGGTTCCGTGATTATTGCTGTGGCAAATGACCTGACAAACCATATTTAACTAAAAATGTCATGAATTTCTTTATACTTTATCATGTCTGCCAGCTACAGTGGTAGGCCTGTAGTCTACCACACAACATTATAGTGTCTACTATAAAGTAACTACTAAGTAGTAACTGTTGTGCCCTGTATGACTACTGGGTCATTAAATAGGGCATGTTGGCATTTATTGGGACGAATCTTGTCCTGGAAGCAGCTCTGCAGCGTGGTCACTAGCTGACACTGCTAACTTTATGCTTAACCTTAAATTAAGACCAACAAGCTCACTTTTGTTTTCATGATTTTTTTTAACGAAATAGACCATTTTGACTTCGCGCCTGGCCCACGCTCATCTCTGCCTCCAGGACAGGATTCATCCCAATAAACGACAAACCTGCTTACATAGGTGCCATTATAGTCTACCTACTAATTCTGGGTTTCTTCCTTTTTAAGAGTGATGATGGGGCATGCTAGCTCGTAGTCATGGAACTATGTCTCTTTTGGCGCATGCAGAGTAATATCCAAAAACCAGTGTCCGACTCTTGTAAAGATCAGATGGGTAAAGAGGAACATGTTATTTGTCACTATGGAGAATACTTGTTAGTTAGGCCCACCCAAAGGTTTCTACTCACAGCATCATAGTTACGAATAATTTTTACACTGCAAATTGACCGCAAGAATCCCAAACAGATATAGCATTTGACAAAAACAGAATGCTTTCAAACATCGATTACATTAGGATACGATCACATATGTCTCTCTATTTATACGTCGGAATACTTTGGAACAGATTTTCTAAATTAAAATCACTTTGAGGAAATTTCCTGGTGATTTTACAGTCTTTTATGTCCATCGGAAAAAAAAGACATATATTTCGCTCAGAAAACTTGGGGCGCCAAATAAAATCAACAGCGAGCTGAATTTGGCCCGCGAGCCGCCTATTGTGGAACCATGTCCTACAACCTTTAAGGAGAAATGAACACTGACCAAATGCAATAAAATCAACAATGCGATTCATTACATTTTTGTCTAGTCACCAAACATAGAAAAAGCTATATCTATTTCAATGGTCCTTTGGTGAATGTGTTTATAGCACTTGAAGTCATGTGTTATAGTCTCATTCTGGTCTATAGGGCCCCTCTTCTGAATATAATTTGGCATAGGCTTTAGTTGTTATTGCATTCAAGTTTGGCAATTAATGTTGACGTTGTGGTATTTTGTCTTTTGAGAAAGTGTGGAACATGAATTGGGTAAATGACATATTAATGCGCAATATAATGTGGATTTTATTGCATTTGAAAACCAGGTATTATTAGAATGTTTATATATATATATTAATAATGTGCTTGTTAATATTCATTATAAACTGATACAGGACGTTCTCTGAATATAACTGTCATCAGTACAATCGGTTGCTATGAGTCATTGTTGAGAATATATACTCTATGCTGACTCACGTCTTGTACAACCACTGACTAAGAGCCTTGTGTTAGATGGGTTTGTGTACAGATGTAGGTTCATCATTTGATCACTTTTTTGTTGCTGAGAATTTCCCTGCAAAGCAGGAAATGCAAACATGTAAAAATACGTCTAAAGTTTGTCATTTCCACTTGATTTGCCCTAACAAAACATCTATCAACACCTGTGTCCATTAATTATAATCCACATAATAATTCACATTTCCTGTTGCTGCAGGATTATTTTCCTGTTGTAGCAAACTGGCTCAAATTAAGATCCTACATCTGTAAGTAGGGTACCCATTCCAGGAGGCTGACTGTTGTCTCTATGTTTCTGCAGGACTGCTAGATGTTGAGCTCTCTGTTTGCTGTATGAGGGACACAACCGCACAGATGGAGTCGAGGGTTCCCCACCACATCCCCGGAGTGTCTTCCTCCATTATATCCCAGCCGTTGCTGGACAGTAGGGTTCCGTATGGAAGGCTACAGCACCCGCTCACCATCTTCCCAATTGACCAGATGAAGTCCTCTCATGTGGAAAACGACTATATTGACAGTCCCGCTGTGGTCTCCCAGCAACCCCTCAACCAGAAGGCTGTCAACAGGGGGCCCCATGAGGCACTGCTAGGGGCCCCCCACCTCCCCCAACTGGCGCGCTGCAACCCTCACAACGCCACCACACACCCCTGGATAACCTTCAGCGGGCGGCCCAGCTCCATCAGCAGCAGCAGCAGCACCTCGTCAGACCAGAGGCTGCTGGACCACGCAGCCCCCACCCCCGTGGTGGACCACAGCTCCACCGTAGTCACCACCAGGACCCCCTGCTGCGAGCCCAAGGCGCTCACCTCAAAGACCCTGGATCTAAAGACTACTGCCCAGGGAGCCCCAACGGTTGACAAGAAGCACATGCTGCTGTGTGAGATTTGTGGGAAGTGCCGGTGCACGGAGTGCACCCTGCCCCGGACCCTGCCCTCGTGCTGGGTGTGTAACCAGGAGTGCCTGTGCTCAGTGCAGAGCCTGGTGGACTCAGCCACCTGCATGTGCCTGGTCAAGGCCATTTTCTACCACTGCACCGAGGACGAGGATGATGAGGGCTCTTGCGCCGACCGCCCGTGCTCCTGCCACCAGTCTAACTGCTGTGCGCGCTGGTCCTTCATGGCAGCCATGTCCCTGGTGCTGCCCTGTCTGGTGTGCTACCTGCCCACCATGGGCTGTGTCAAACTGTCGCAGAAGTGCTACGACAAAACCAGCCGCCCAGGCTGCCGCTGCAAGAACTTCCAGCAGGCCTGTAAGAGCATGGAGGCCAAGGCTGCAGGCCAGGAAAAACAGGCCTCATGATAGTCATTGGCTGTTGCCTTATCAATACCCTCTGGATAGGACAATCCCCCCAACCCCTACCCGCTGGATGACTTCCAAAAAACCATGGTACTTACAAAAGGGTTTACACTTGTCCTCCTTGGTTCGAGTGATGTTATTCCACACAAGTCAGAATAGGTCTGTCTGCTCAATTGGTTGTCCGAGACAACTGCTTGCCTCAGAACCCATCTTTATAAGTATAACAGACTGGCAGATTTTGTTTCTAAAATGGCTGAAGGCACAATTCATTATCCCTCTATACTGCTCTGAATTTCCAGCTTCATCATAGCTAGCTACTCTATGACACATTGGACCCCAGTTGTTGTTCTCCTAAAAAAAGAAGAAAAAAAGAAGCCTGCTCCAAAGCAGTTTCCCTCTGTTTATGCAAACTGTTGATTTCCTTTTGGGTAGTAAAGGATACTTCAACTGAAACAGCCACCCACTCTCCCCCATATATGAAAAGTTTCAGTCCCATACAAGCCTTCCTGTTGCTAGCTTGATGTTGAGCTTGTTATGTCAAGGTGGAAAAGTGAGAGGTAAAGTCGTGTGGCTTTCCCCGTCTGATATGTAAAGGTCATACCACAACTGAGAAAAAAATAGTGTTTAGGATTGCCTGACTTGATCACTTTCCATTTCTTTGAGGGGATTTTTTAAACCTAGCTTTTACCAATCACTTCAGAATAATTGCACGTCATGCCCTGCATGATGTGACGTAGTGGTTAACCCCAGTGCTCGAGGTGGATGTGTTGTAGAAAAACCTCCTCAGGGATTGTTCCTCATCAGTAGAATTTGGTCTAGCACGTAAAAACTGCCATTAGTCTAGTTGACTTCACTTTGCACAAGAGGCAAAGAACAGTTTAAAAAGGGCAAAAGGGCAATTGTGAATTATTTAGGAAGAGTAAGTTAAGAGAGGAAATGAAGGGAAAATACAGTCTTCGAAAAAAAGGTGCTATCCAGAACCTAAAAGGGTTTTTCGGCTGTCCCCAAAGGAGAACCCTTTGAAGAACCCTTTTTGGTTCAAGGTAGAAACATTTTGGGTTCCATGTAGGACCCTTTCCACAGTGGGTTCTACATGGAACCAAAGGGTTTTACGTGGAACCAAAAGGGTTCTCCCTGGAACCAAAAATAGTTATCTTATGGGGATAGCTGAAAAACCTTTTGGGAATTTTTCTGGAGTGTAGCGTTTTCAGGAAGAGGTAAAGTGAAGCTGTAGCATATCTAGCCAGCCTTAGTTAAATCAAACCTGCCACTTGAACAACCTTTTTAGATGAAGTAAACCCCTTATGATGTACTGAAGCACAGTATTAAGTATCAAAGCTTAATGTATTTTACATTACTCTGTGAACTACTTTGAGTCCACATTGTATCAAATTTTATTGGTCGCATACACATATCTAGCAGATGTTATTGCGGGTTTAGCAAAACGCTTGTGTTCCTAGCTTCAACAGTGCAGTAATATCTAACAATACACAACAATACACACAAATCTAAAAGTAAAATAATGGAATTAAGAAATTCTCAATTTTTGCTGCAGTGTTGAGTTTGTCGTCTGTTAGAAATATTATTTATCTTTATTTTCTCAATCTATTTTTGTGGCTTGCATGGAGTACCAATGACTTTGCCAAAGGAGTTTAGTATAGCTTGTTTAGCTGTCTTAGGGATCATGTTTGTTATGCACTCGCCAAATTGTCAGAGGGCAATTGCTCTTAAAGGTGCGGTGTCCTTTTTTTTATGCCAAACTGAAGTATGCTTCAGTTTGGCATAAAGGGATACCGTCGTTCCATAATCTACACATTTCTGTCACGTTGGTTCTAAGGTCCCCCACTAACATTAGGGCCTGCCTCTTTTACATTTTTGTACTAGTCTTGTTGCACAAAGCAGAAAACATACAGGAAAAAAAACACTGTTCTTAGTCTTGAATGTATAAGGCAATATTATTTTCAAATGTTTGCAATTCAATCCAAGGGAAGGTGCCAAAATGGGGAATGATGTTCTGACTGGCAAAGCCAGGGAATATTTGTTGATGTGGTGACAATATGTTATAGAAATAGACCTATGCAGGTGATATGTTGTTGTAAATAGTTCTAAATGTCCTTGAAAAACTGCATGGTACATTATAACTACAATACAAAATATAGATAGATATATAGATATATATTTTGAGGGTAAAGATTTGAGGTTGAGGGGAAGAGGGAGGGGGGAAGACAGGTCTTTCTATCATAAGCACTTGATTTAGAAAAGTGTGCCCCGTAGTAAAAATACCTCTGTTTATGCCATTCATGCCTCGTTAGCAGGATAGAGGCGAAGCTAATTCCCAGTTCTTCAGTGCCCCTGCAACTGTGGAATCATTTAATCCACTGAAGGAATACAATTTTGGCCTATTCGGATCAACCCATTTCCCCCTGTTTGTACTTACAGTGTCGCAACTTTTTTTCCTCCCCAAGTTGTCCGACAAATACCCTGGCCTTGATTGACAAATACCCTGGCCTTGATTGACAAATACCCTGGCCTTGATTGACAAATACCCTGGCCTTGATTGACAAATACCCTGGCCTTGATTGACAAATACCCTGGCCTTGATTAACAAATACAGCTGCTGTCCATAAACTTGTCAAAACCACCATGAGGAAAAGAGAACTCTAAAGCTACATTCCATTCCTTCTTGTTTAATAGTGGATCTCTTTTGCTTCTCTGCCTTTTTTTTCTCAGTCTCTCTCTCACACTGTGGCTTGGGTAAAATTCTTAGCCCCAAACTACCTTAGTGTCATGTGTTTGGTGGCCTGTTAAGGTATTGAATAATCACCAACCATGACAACTCAATAATGAAGCCTTTTATTTTGTTAGAATGCTGTGACTTAAACTCCATTTTGTGGTACACTTGTGGCCACTAGAATTATCTTCAACTCAATCAAAATAACCTTCCAAACTGCTGGCTCCTGCTATTCAATGTCTTTGCCTTTGCAATGTCAATGTTGCGGAAAAATTAGCTCTGTGCTTTTGTTTTGTTTAACTATAACAAAATGAAAAAATCTCACATATAAAAGTTTCCCTTTATAGATATATTTATTTTGAAGTTCTATTTTATATAGTATTTATTTAGATGCCAACCTTTGTTTGTGAAGAAAGCTTATGTCGAAATGGAATGTACATTGACATTGGAAATATATATTGTTAAATATATACATGTTGTGGTGTCTTTTTTTACTGACGGTCATCTACTTGAATCATACACGAACCAAACTCTTAGACAGACAGGAAACACATCAGTACATTCTCTGTCTTTCTGCCATGTCCTTTCAACTTGGAGGAACATGGTTAAGTGTTAAAGCTACCAATGAGAGTTCTGTTTCCATAGTTACAAGACTTAGTTTGTCATTTTGTTGATCTGGGGCGGGAGAGCTATGGTTGAAAGTTTAAAAAATGAAAAAGTGGGCCAGAAATAGCCTGTTTCCCGTTCATTCGCAAAGGACCAAATGAAAACTGTTAATCATGTTAAATCAGGACATTTTGTGGTTTTCACTGTTTCATTTGAATGCTTCCTGAATTCCCTTCCTTTTAGTTTAAATTGTATTATTCTCCTATAGAACAGTGGTAAACCACACTCCAATTCAGGCCAGAAGAAGCAACTTGACCCTACATTTACTGACAGAAAATATTACAGTAAGTAACACTGGGGCTCCCGAGTGGTGCATTGGTCTAAGGCACTGTAACTCAATGCTAGATGTGTCACTACAGACCCTGGTTCAATTCCAGGCTGTATCACAACTGGCTGTGATTGGGAGTCCCATAGGGCAGTGCACAATTGGCCCAGTGTTGTTAGGGTTTGGCCGGGGTAGGTCGTCATTGTAAATAATAATTAGTTCTTAACTGACTTGACTAGTTAAATAAAGGTTAAATAAATAAAAAAATCTGATATTTTTACTTACTGTAAGTAAGAAAAACCATGCTGAGAAAATGTTTTCCTCTATTTGGAAAAAATGTCCTTGTGTGTGTGAACACTGACAGGGTTATATAGATGATTCCTTTTCTCCCAACAAGAACACCACCGTACCTACGTGGTCAACATGTGCTGTACCTACGCCCCCACCCCCAGGCCCACCTGTGTCGTTTCCCCTCCAGGCAAGGCAGGGCCCTGTCTCCTGAGTGTTACCTGTAAGCACCTGGGGGAGATGAGTGAGAAGCTGAGATGACTTCCCCTCCTGGCTGAGCTGGGGCTTCCGCTGCAGCCTGTGGCACTGGGGCCTGTCTGTTAGAGCAGGTGAGATCTGAGACGAACCTGCCTGTCTGTCATCTCCCCACCCTGCACTGCGCTCCCTCCCACACCACCACCGTGTGTGTATTCCACACCACTGCTGTCACCCCCCCCCCCCCCCCCCCGCTCCGCCAGGCCCAAAACTACACATCAGCTCAGGAATTTTAAATGGCAGCAAGTGAAGAAACCACCCCTCTCACAGACATAGGATATGGGAAAAGGTAATGCTGTCGCTGGTAGGTGTCGTATTATCTTAGCTAACCACACTGTTTCATGGATGAGTTCTTAGGAAGTGTCAGTCAATGCACAATGTTGAGAGTAAGGTCGTCACACTCCGTCAAACAGCATATTCTCACTCTGCAGGTTGGAATGGCTGTGCTTTGTTGCCGATAGCTCCCATGTACAGCACTTCCTAAATCCCATTATGATCAAAGCTGTGAAAATATCTGTAAAAGTGACATGACGAAACGAAGAAGAAAAAAACACTTATGGCTCTGACTACATTGTGTACAGTACCGGTTCCTATAGCTTTTATTCAGGTTTATCCTTACTCTGGTAGTATCATTCTCATACAATATACTCTATTATAAACTGGGTACTTTGGCTCCTGGATGCTGATTGGCTGAAAGCTGTGGTATATACTACGGTTATGACCCCCAAAAACATGTTTTACTCTTGTAATTACGTTGGTAACCAGTTTATAATAGCAACAAGGCACCTCAGGATTTGTGGTATATGGCCAATATACTAGTTTTGTTTTTACTTAGCCGTGGTATATTGGCCATATACCACACCCCTCCCCTAAGCCTTATTGCTTCCTATTATTATCTAGCTAATATATTATCATCAACAATAATATGATTGTCCTTGTATTTATCTGTAATCTTGTTTATAGTGTTACAAGTCTATAATTTAAATGTTCTTACTATTATGCTGTAGTGCCTGCTGGTGATAGCAAAGCCCTTCTTTCAACAGAAGTGTGTCACCAGCCCTCCAGCTATAGAGGACATTGTTCTGTGCATGCCAAAGTAAGGCCACACCATTCTGGAAGTCACAGCCACAGCAGACACACAGTTGGACCATCAAACAGATGCCTATCACCCTGTCCAAGTTCGACATAACATCCGTTGATCCTTCTATTTTTTGTGTTGCTTTTTTCTTTGCTTGGTGTTTCTCATGTTCAGCAGCCATTTTGTCCAGCCAGTCAGTCCATGCTGTGACTGGAACAGACCTGTCTGCACATTTCCCAAGTAAACTCATCCATGTTGATTTTGTTGAAGTAAACGTCCCCTTGCAGTTTGGATGACATATTGCAAAAGTCCTTTCCACATCTGGTGCAGTACTCATCCCCCTCTCTCTCCCTCTTCCCCTCTCTACTGGTTGTGCATACTAATGACATGGACTGGAGAGAGAGAGAGTCAAACAAAAGTGCCTCAACGATTTGTGAGGTCAGGGAATTGGAAGAGAGATCATTCTGGGTTTTCCTACGGGACATGTGCAGGTCTGCAGGAATGCACGCTCAGATGGGCGGAAATGGCAAGTACACGCTGTTTGGAAATGTAACCCTGACATTTAGACCTGGAGATTGCGAAAGCCATCCTGCACTGGTATTTCAGGGCCCAGCGAACCAAGTGTGACAGGATGACTTCAACGCAAGAGAAACACACACTTCAACACTTTAAGTTAGAGAAAAGGGAGGTGGGGTGAGAGTAGGGAGATAGGGAGGTGGGGTGAGAGCGGGGGCATTAGAGAGAAAGGGAGGTGGGGTGAGAGCAGGGGCATTAGAGAGAAAGGGAGGTGGGGTGAAAACAGGGGAGATAGAGAGAAAGGGAGGTGGGGTGAGAGCAGGGGAGATAGAGAGAAAGGGAGATGGAATTGAGAGTTTGCCAAAAGTTTCAGAGTGCACCAGCCAGACTCCTTCGGTCTCCAAACTCCATGGCATCTGACCAAGCAGCAACTTTAAACAAAGAGCTACTGTCTTGCCTGGGTCGTTCTTGAATTACGGTGACATTTGGGCATGCCATTCTGGGAAGAATTTAAAAAATATATATATACTGTATTTGGGTACATCGTTCCATTTTAAATCGACTAATTCGGTAGCTTAATTACTTTTTTTTTACCCTTATAATAACATTGTGCGACCAGTAGGAGTAGTAACACCAATGATGGTAACACCGATGAGACATATTTTGTACTGTAAATTAGGATTTTCTGAAATGGAGACCACAAATGCTCAGTGATATAATTAATAATTTTGCTCACAACGTAATTTCCCTTCATTTAAATTGACTGAAACTAAGTGACACTTTGGATTCAGACTCACCGAATGATCAATGGAATCCTCAAATTTATGACATACTAAAAAGGTGTGATTAGCTAATAATTTTCATTAATACAGACCCCTCCCCCGATAACAGTTTTCCCCTGAAGAGAATGCTCAAGGACCTTGTACAGTAAGTATATCTTTATAATGGGCGGCAGGTAGCCTAGTGGTTAGCGTGTTGGACTAGTAACCGAAAGTTTGCAGGATCGAATCCCCGAGCTGACAAGGTAAAAATCTGTCGTTCTGCCCCTGAACAAGGCAGTTAACCCACTGTTCCTAGGCCGTCATTGAAAATAAGAATTTGTTCTTAACTGACTTGCCTAGTTAAATAAAGGTAACATTTTGAATGACATAAAACTAAGGGGACACACATTAGAGCTATACTATAAGAAAAAAAACTATTTTAATAGCCTTCTTTGTTTTTATTGATCTATACAATATATTCAATAATTTTGTTCAACGTTTAGCGTTCAAAATAATAGACATATACATCTAAATCCCCAAAACATGTCACTAGAACTCTGGGACAACTACATCACTACTGGGTCAAGCCAATGTTCTTACCCATAGCACTTTAAATGGTGCATAACCAGTTTTGCAGTATAAAGGACTTGCATTATGTTTTATTAAACAGTTAAATATTTAAAAAAAAACATGTATGATTTATGACTATTTGTCATTTCTAAGTGCTTTTCATGGTTGCAAAGCCAAGGGACGCAAATGCCATGACCCGCATCATTTCCGCTTTCTGAGGCTACTCAGGCCTGCCGCTCGCTTCGACTCTGCTAACACCTAGGCCAAATGGATTTGCACTGGTCAAAGCTCAGACAGCTGTAAAACGTATAGCACTTGTGTCTTAAAAGAGCATTTTATATTATAAATACACCACAGTAAATGTGGTTGGGAGTCAAAAACCTTGTCACTGATTTTTCAAGCCAATTTAAACTGAGACTGCACCACTCAGGAACACTCAACACCTCTTGGAAAGCAATTCTGACTTGTCTTTGGTATTAAAATGTGTGTAATTTTCCTGCTGAAAAATAAAACTCTATCCTTGGGTTAAGTTTTCGGAAGACTGAGGCCGGTTTCCCTCTAACTTTTTACCTGGGCTTTGCTACATTCATATTTATTTTGATCCTGACAAACTCCCCAGTCCCTGCCGGTGACAAGCATACCAATAACATGATGCTGCCACCACAATACTTAAAATAAAGAATCACTCTGTGTTGTGTTTTATTGGATACGACCCAAGCCTGTCGTTTTTAATTTAGGTCAAAAAGTCAATTTCTTTATCGTGTTATCTTGCTGTATTACCAAACAGCCTTTTTACAAACAAAATGGATGATTTGGAGTGGATTATTTTTTATACAGGCTTAATTCTTTTCACTGTCATACAGGCCAGTAATGTGGAGTGAATGTAATGTTGTTAGTCCTCTGCGTTGTCAAGTATTGTGGTGGCAGCCTCATGTTATGGGTATGCTTGTCACCGGCAGGGACTGTCAGGATCAAAATTAAAATGAAAGGAGCAAAGCCAAGACAAAAAGTTTGAGGAAACCTTGACACAGTCTTCTGAATACCTAACCGTGGGATAGAGTTTTATTTTTCACCGGGACAATTACACAAATGTTAATACCAAAGGCACCCCAGAATGGCTTTCCAATAGGTGTTGAGTGTTCCTGAATGGTCCAGTCTCAGTCCTGACTTAAATTGCGTTGAAAAGCAAAGACCAGGTTTGAATATTGCTGTCCATCAATGACTCCAAACCAAATTTACTGAGCTTGAGCAATTTTGACAAAAACAATGTAAATATGTTGCCCTAAGAATTGTGCGAAATTTATGGAATGTTATTCAATATCGTTTACAGCTGTAACAGCTGCCAAAGGTGCTTCCACCAAGTATTAACTCTGGGGTGTGAAGACATATGCAATCAAAACATTTTATTTATTTTATTTGATTAATTAGACTATTTTCTATACATTTTCTTTGACTTTGGAAATGTGGAGTAGGTTGTGTAGATCGGTAGGATTTATTCCCTTTTGAGATCAAATTTGAAGGTTCAAAATGTGAAGACTGTGCAAGGGGTATGTAGACTTTCACTAGCGACACTATGTCATCTCAAATCACATTTTTTATCACATTTTATTAGTCACATGCCCCGAATACAACAGGTGTAGTAGACCTTACAGTGAAATGCTTACTTACAAGCCCCTAATCAACAATGCAGTTTAAAAAATACGAATAAGAAATAAAAGGAACAAGTAATTAAAGAGCAGCGGTAAAATAACAATAGCGAGACTAGTATATACAGGGGGTACCGGTACAGAGTCAATGTGCGGGGACACCGGTTAATCTTGTTCCTATTCAACAATTTTCTTCCATGCACTACTTTGTGCAGAAGGCACATTATACCAAGGAGGCAAACCGTTTCAGTTAACTTTTGTGTGCAAAGACATGCAGCATATTCATACACAAAGCCTATAAACTGGTGGATCAGTCATAGCTGTGGGGCAGCAGGTAGCCTAGTGGTTAGGAGTGTTCGGCCAGTTTCTGAAAGGCAGCTGGTTTGAATCCCCGAGCCAGCTAGGTGAAAAATTGAAAAATCTGTCGATGTACCCTTGAGCAAGGCACTTAACCCTATTTGTAATTCACTCTGGATAAGAGTGTCTGCTAAAATTTAAATGTAGCTCAGCAAACGGGATTGTTTTTCCTTATTTTTAAATGGCTCAAGGAATGGCAACAAAAGTGAATTGAGGTGAATGGTAGGGGACAGGAATTTTAATGAGGCTCCACGACTCACCATCATTATAAGTATTCAGACCTTGTAATTTGATACTTTTAAACTTGAGACTGATCAGCTGTTGTATATTTCATGTGGATGGATCTTTCAACTTGAATGTCTTATGCCTAAGTACATGTGTAAAAGAGCATTCCTGTGACATACACACACACACACAATTCTCCGGCCTATGCTCTCTCTGTGCTGGGTGAATAACAACACAGCAGTCCCCTGAGGCGCCGAGGGGCCAGAGACTACCAAACTTGGCTTCCGACCCCACAGCGCTGACACACCCACTTGGACTCAGCTGCAGTGCATTCCTGGTGAGCGCATTGTCAAAGCCCAACACTTCCTCTGGAGCTCAGCCAACACAACCGCAATAACATTTTATACATTTATCTCTCACAGAGAACACTGTTGCAAAACCTTCCCTCCACTCTCCTTTCCCCTTTCCCCTCTCCTCTCCCCTCCTCTCCCCTCCCCTCCTCTCCCCTCCTCTCCTCTCCCCTCCTCTCCTCTCCTCTCCTCTCTCCTCTCCCCTCTCTTCTCTCCTCCTCTCCTCTCCCCTCCTCTCCTCTCTCCTCTCCCCCCTCTCCTCTCCTCTCCCCTCTTCTCCCCTCCTCTCCTCTCTCCTCTCCCCTCTCTTCTCTCCTCCTCTCCTCTCCCCTCCTCTCCTCTCTCCTCTCCCCCCTCTCCTCTCCTCTCCCCTCTTCTCCTCTCCTCTCTCCTCTCCCCTCTCTTCTCTCCTCTCTCTCCCACAGTTCAACTCTCATTTACTTCTTCTTCTGTTGTTTCCAGGTGTTGTTAGCTCCATTTTTTTTTTAAATTGGTAGCTACTCTGAACCCATGTTTGGGAATGTGGGAAAATGACTTTTTCCTCTGACTTTCAGGCACATAGGGAGTGATGACATCAGTCCAGTGACAGCCAGTATCTCCTTTCTGTATACCTTCCCTATAAAGCAACATAGGTACCTGGCTCAGTTATGCAAATCAGTTTATTATCTCATCCCACTGGGCGAAAACTGATTGAATCAACGTTGTTTCCACGTCATTTCAACCAAAAAAATCAATAGGATGAAGTTGAATCAACTTGGAAAACTGATTGAATTTTCAAAAAGTAATCAACGTCAAGGCATTTTGTCTTTTATTCATCCAACTTTGAATCTAAATCCAATGACATGGTAAATTGTTTTGTTGATTTCACCTTGAATTCACGTTAGTTGACAACTCAACCAAATATAAATCCAAACTAGACATTGAACTGACGTCTGTGCCCAGTGGGATCTTTCTTCTCGTACCGCTGCCCTGCCGTTCTACCACAGTAGCAGTAGGCCAGACTCCAAGGCTATAGACTCAGGAAGCTGCTTCCTGTAGACCCCGAGGGAGTATGGGAAGAGTCGTTTTCTAGTATAGTATAGTATAGTATAGTATAGTATAGTACAGTATAGTATAGTATATGTATGTCTTAATTTGATCACCCTGTTGCAGGATAACTTTTCTGCAATGCAGGAAATGTAAAACTTGTAGTGTATTTCAGGTTTGAAACGCTTCTGAACTTTGTAATTTCCACTGAAATTTCAGACTTGATTTTATCAACACCTACAAAAATGTCCATTAATTATAATCCACATAATAACTCACATTTCCTGTTGCTGCATAATTATTTTCCTGCTGTAGCTAACTGGCCCAAATTAAGATCCTACATCTGTAGGAGGCGCAGAAGGACAACCAGTCAGAGGATATGAGCTGCTATTTCCACAGCCCTCAGTGGCTCCTCTCCTCAGCCAGCCAGGCGCTGTACTCTGGGTCCTCAGATAGCCGCTAGTTGCACTATGGGTCCTCAGCCACATTGTCTTCACTACTAATATCTCTTGCTCTCTATTGTGTTTCCTCTTTTTACCAAACTTGTGTGGGTAGCTGTTACCAGGCTGCTGCGATCGCATTGTGAAAAGGAAAGAGGGAGGACTTCCGAGGTGTATGCCCCACATTGGTTTGACTGTCCTACATAGATAGAACTCTGCGGTTGGCTGAGATGTGTACTGCAGGGGGGATTAGTACTAAGGATGTGTTTGCAGTGGTGATTTTATCAAAGGCTTTGCTGTGTGTGTGTGTGTGTGTGTGTGTGTGTGTGTGTGTGTGTGTGTGTGTGTGTGTGTGTGTGTGTGTGTGTGTGTGTGTGTGTGTGTGTGTGTGTGTGTGTGTGTGTGTGTGTGTGTGTGTGTTTTTGCACTTGTTTGCCTACCTTATCAGGACCCCAATGTCCAACAATTCACCCGAATGTCTTGACAAGGTAGGAAAAAAATGACTTTTTTCATGTCCTAAATTTATTCAATGCTATTTTAAACTTAAGGGTTAGGTTTAGGGCTTTGGTGTTAAGGTTAGGGTTAAGGTTAGGTGTAGAATTAGGTTAAGAGTTAGGGGTACGGTTAGGGTTGAGGTTAGGGTTAAGAGTTAAGGGTAGGGTTAGAATAGGTGTTAGGGTTAGGGTTAGGTTAAGAGTTAGGGTTTAGGTTAAGAGTTAGGGGTAGAGTTAGGTTAAGAGTTAGGGGTAGGGTCAGGTTAAGAGTTAGGGTTAGGTTAAGAGTTAAGGGTAGGGTTAGGTTAAGAGTTAGGGGTAGGTTTAGGTTAAGAGTTAGGGGTAGGGGTAGGGTTAGGTTAAGAGTTAGGGGTAGGGTTAGGATTAGGGTTAGAGTTAGGGTTAGGAGGGGTAGGGTTAGGTTAGGGGTTAGAGAAAGTAGGATTTTTAATCGTAAAACATTTTTAATCCCAATTTTTTTTTAAGTGTGTGTATGTGTGCGCATGCATGTGCGTAGCAGGATCAGTTGTCCCTGTGCCTTCTCCCCTCATCACCACACAGCTGCTGTGCCTTCTTCCGTCTTCGGGACTGTCTATGTAAGTTATTAAAGAGCCAACACAATGGCTGCACAAACGCATCAGGTCAGTGAAACAGGAAGCGGACCCTTATGTAACAGGTATGACTTCACAGGAAGCCAGGGGAACAAAGGTTCGGATGCACAGGACCCACAGATAAAGGTCCACTGTGTGTCTGCTGCCTCCGAGTTACAATGATGCTTTGTTGCCATGATCAGGAAAGAAGGGACAAGCGCATGTATCATTTGTCCCCTTAGTTTACCTTGCGTGGGCTAGCAGCGGGCACACGGCCCATCTGATAAACAGCCAAAGCAGGGTAGATCCACACAGGACAGAGATTCACCCGGGGGCCTGATGGTGATTTGTGTCCCCCAACCTGAAGAGGCTGGGGAGGGGAGGCGACCACTCTGGCTGGAGGGGATTTGTAACATAGGCTACAGGGTAAATGCATTTTTGACAGCATCCCTTTTGATCTGAACAAAACTTTCCATACATGTTTGCCCATCCCTGTAGGCTGTCTCTCCGTTGTCGGTGATCAGGCCTACCACTGTTGTGTCGTCTGCAAACTTAATGATGGTGTTGGAGTCGTGCCTGGCCACACAGTCATGGGTGAACAGGGAGTAAAGGAGGGGACTGAGCACGCACCCCTGAGGGGCTCCAGTGTTGAGGATCAGTGTGGCAGATGTGTTGCTACCTACCCTCACCAACTGGGGGTGGCCTGTCAGGAAGTCCAGGAACCAGTTGCAGAGGGAGGTGTTTAGTCCCAGGATCCTTAGCTTAGTGATGAGCTTTGAGGGTACTATGGTGTTGAACGCTGAGCTGTAGTCAATGAATAGCATTCTCACATAGGTGTACCTTTTGTCCAGGTGGGAAAGGGCAGTGTGGGGTGCAATAGAGATTGCATCATCTGTGGATCTGTTTGGGCGGTATGCAAATTGGAGTGGGTCTAGGGTTTCTGGGATAATGGTGGTGATGTGAGCCATTACCAGCCTTTCAAAGCACTTCATGGCTACGGACGTGAGTGCTACGGGTTGGAAGTCATTTAGGCAGGTTGCCTTAGTGTTCTTGGGCACAGGGACTATGGTGGTCTGCTTGAAACATGTTGGTATTACAGACTCAATCAGGGACATGTTGAAAATGTCAGTGAAGACACCTGCCAGTTGATCAGCACATGCCCAGAGCACACATCCTGGTAATCCGTCTGGCCCCATAGCCTTGTGAATGTTGACCTGTTTAAGGTCTTATGGCAAGCGTGATCACACAGTTGTCCGGAACAGCTGATGCTCTCATGCATGCCTTAGTGTTGCTTGCCTTAAAGCGAGCATAGAAGTAATTTAGCTCGTCTGGTAGGCTCGTGTGACTGGGCAGCTCACGGCTGTGCTTCCCTTTGTAGTCTGTAATAGTTTGCAAGCCCTGCCACATAAGACGAGCGTCACAGCCATGGTGGTACGATTCGATCTTAGCCCTGTATTGACGCTTTGCCTGTTTGATGGTTCGTCGGGGGGCATAGCAGGATTTCTTATAAGCTTCCGGGTTAGAGTCCCGCACCTTGAAAACAGCAGCTCTACTCTTTAGCTCAGTGCGAATGTTGCCTGTAATCCATGGCTTCTGGTTGGGGTATGTACGTACAGTCACTGTGGGGACGATGTCATCGATGCACTTATTGATAAAGCCAGTGACTGATGTGGTGTACTCCTCAATGCCATCGGAAGAATCCCGGAACATGTTCCAGTCTGTGATAGCAAAACAGTCCTGCAACTTAGCATCTGCTTCATCTGACCACTTTTTTATAGACTGGAGTCACTGGTGCTTCCTGCTTTAATTTTTGCTTGTAAGCAGGAATCAGGAGGATAGAATTTGTGCTCACATTTACCAAATGGAGGGCGAGGGAGAGCTTTCTCTGTGTGTGGAGTACAGGTGATCTAGAATTTTTTCCCCTCTGGTTGCACGTTTAACATGTTGATAGAAATGAGGTAAAACTGATTTAAGTTTCCCTACATTAAAGTCTCTGGCCACTAGGAGCGCCTTCTTAGGGTTTACTGTTTGCTTATTTCCTTATACATCTGACTGAGTGCGGTCTTAGTGCCAGCATCCGTCTGTGGTGGTAAATAAACAGCCACGAAAAGTATAGATGAAAACTCTCTTGGCAAATAGTGTGGTCTGCAGTTTATCATAAGATACTCTACTTCAGGTGAGCAAAATCTAGAGACTTCCTTAGATTTCGTGCACCAGCTGTTGTTTACAAATATGCACAGACCGCCCCCCCTTGTCTTACCGGAGTGTGCTGTTCTATCTAGCTGGTGCAGCGTATATCCCGCTAGCTGAATATCCATGTCATCATTCAACCACGATTCCGTGAAACATAAGATGTTACAGTTTTTGATGTCCCGTTGGTAGAATATTTGTGATCGTACCTCGTCAAATTTTTTGTCCAATGATTGAATGTTGGCGAGTAATATTGACGGTAATGGCAGCTTTCCCACTCACCTTCTGCGGATCCTTACGAGGCACACCGCTCTGTGTCTTCTGTACCTGCGTCTCTTCCTTTTTCCAATTACTGGGATGTTGGCCTTGTTGGGTGTTCGGAGTATGTCCTGTGCGTCCTGCTTGTTGAAGAAAAAATCTGTGTCTTATCCGAGGTGAGTGATCGCTGTCCTGATATCCAGAAGCTCTCAGTCTAATCCGAGGTGAGTGATCGCTGTCCTGATATCCAGAAGCTCTCAGTCTAATCCGAGGTGAGTGATCGCTGTCCTGATATCCAGAAGCTCTCAATCTAATCCGAGGTGAGTGATCGCTGTCCTGATATCCAGAAGCTCTCAGTCTAATCCGAGGTGAGTGATCGCTGTCCTGATATCCAGAAGCTCTCAGTCTAATCCGAGGTGAGTGATCGCTGTTCTGATATCCAGAAGCTCTCAGTCTAATCCGAGGTGAGTGATCGCTGTCCTGATATCCAGAAGCTCTCAGTCTTATCCGAGGTGAGTGATCGCTGTCCTGATATCCAGAAGCTCTCAGTCTTATCCGAGGTGAGTGATCGCTGTCCTGATATCCAGAAGCTCTCAGTCTAATCCGAGGTGAGTGATCGCTGTCCTGATATCCAGAAGCTCTCAGTCTTATCCGAGGTGAGTGATCGCTGTCCTGATATCCAGAAGCTCTCAGTCTAATCCGAGGTGAGTGATCGCTGTCCTGATATCCAAAAGCTCTCAGTCTAATCCGAGGTGAGTGATCGCTGTCCTGATATCCAGAAGCTCTCAGTCTAATCCGAGGTGAGTGATCGCTGTCCTGATATCCAGAAGCTCTCAGTCTAATCCGAGGTGAGTAATCGCTGTCCTGATATCCAGAAGCTCTCAGTCTAATCCGAGGTGAGTGATCGCTGTCCTGATATCCAGAAGCTCTCAGTCTAATCCGAGGTGAGTGATCGCTGTCCTGATATCCAGAAGCTCTCAGTCTAATCCGAGGTGAGTGATCGCTGTCCTGATATCCAGAAGCTCTCAGTCTAATCCGAGGTGAGTGATCGCTGTCCTGATATCCAGAAACTCTCAGTCTAATCCGAGGTGAGTGATCGCTGTCCTGATATCCAGAAGCTCTCAGTCTTATCCGAGGTGAGTGATCGCTGTCCTGATATCCAGAAGCTCTCAGTCTAATCCGAGGTGAGTGATCGCTGTCCTGATATCCAGAAGCTCTCAGTCTAATCTGAGGTGAGTGATCGCTGTCCTGATATCCAGAAGCTCTCAGTCTAATCCGAGGTGAGTGATCGCTGTCCTGATATCCAGAAGCTCTTTTTGCCGTAAGATATGGTGGTAGAAACATTATGTACAAAATAAGTTACAAATAACGCAAAAAAAACACATAATAACACAATTGGTTGGGCGCCCGTAAAACTGCTGCCATTTCTTCTGGCACCATCCATGTCTTAATTACTAGAAAAGATAAACGGTAGACATTGATATCATTTCAAAGCTTACGAACAGGGTTGTCTCAAACTATTTTATCATTTAATTAAAAAAAAAAAATGTAATAACAATTTTTCAACCTTTTTCGTCATTTTTAAACCATTAACGCGTAAACTCAGATTTTTTTCACATTCTCGTATGTTGCAGCTTAGACCATGATTGAAATCATCTGAGGTGTTTGTATTGTACCATCATCTGAGACACAGCATGCAAACTCTTGACACCCACAGGGTGCGTGTCATTTCAATCATAGAACTAGAATGAACTCAACCCTTCAGACCACTGAAATGAGGCTGGTAAACCATTTGCATTTCAATTGACTTGGCATTTCTACGTTCAATTACAACCACAATCACAACCGATGGCGGGCACAACACAAAATCTTCAGACGATGTAAAATAGTCTAAGCTGCAACATATGTGAATCAGATTTTTTGTACGTTTTTACACGTTTTTAAATAATTGATGTATAAAGTTTTTTTTTTTAAATACAAAAAAAATAAAAAATAAGAAATGAGTTTGACAACCCTGTTCATAAGCTTTTAAATTATATCAATCTCAACTGTTTATCTTTTACAGTGATGAAGACATGGATGTCTCATGGTATGGTGGGGTTTGCGAAATAGGTTAACTTTCAGCACCTTTATCTCTTGAATGTTTTGGCATTCAGGTCTAAAAAGACACTTTCTGAGCACTTCTACAAGTGGAAAACATGTGCAGGTTAGCGTTTTTTTCGTCATGAATCTTGTTCTGGAGGCAGCTCTGCAGAGTGGTCACTAACTGCTACAGCCACAAAGTCATAAAATCTGATTTGAAACCTAACCACAGGAGGTTGGTGGTGCTTTAATTAGGTAGAAGGGGCTCGTGGTAATGGCTGGAGAGGAATAAGTGGAATGGTTTCCATGTGTTTGATGATTCCATTTGCTCGGTTGCAGACATTATTATAAGCCGTCCTCCCCTAAGCAGCCTCCACTGAACCTAACCCTGACCTTAACCCTAACCTTAACCACACTCATAACCCTAATACCTAACCCTAACCTTAAATTAAGAACAAAAAGCACATTGTTGTTTTCATAAATTTTTACAATATAGCCAATTTGGACTTTGCAGCTGGCCTATCTAAGAGGAAATTGCTCAGTTCTCCCTCCAGGACAAGACTCATGACAATAAATGTCAACCTGCCAAATATGTAAGAACGATTTCATGCAAATCAAAAGAGAAGCACTCGCATGAATATCTGCTAACCATGTGTATGTGACCAATAAAATTTGATTTGATTTGAGGTGCGGTCAAAAAAGGATTGAATTGAAATGGATTTACCCTACAATAAGGAGAACCTGGCATGAGGGCTGGATGTTAGGTAAACCTAGCTGTTGATAACACCACTTAAGAGGACTCATGGAGCAGCTGAACACACACACACACACATCTGTTGTGCTATTTATCTGCCTAGTCAGTTCCTGTTCATGAGGGAAAGTTTTCTTACTCCTGATAGATAGTTTTCTGGTCACAGGACAGTTTCCCGTAGTGGACTTCTACTTGCTCTCTGATGAATGATCATCAGTTAGTTAGTATGCTTCCTTTTGGTTTTGTAATGGAATGGGTATAGAATGAAGCACAAGACTGGGTACATTGTTAAGATGCAGAATATCACAAGCTACAATGATCATCGCCATGCCAACAGCCCTTTTAAGACCCAACACACCTCGGTAACACAACTATACCACGAGAAGACTTCCCAGACGTTCCCTGAGCATAATACTACACTTCATCTTCTCCATCCTCAGATCCATGAGATCTCTGCCAGCAGCGACAGCGTGTGGGGCTATGGCACCTAGGAGAGGGCTAACTTGTTATGTCTCACCATGGGTCTAAGTCTGCTTTTAGACGTGAGCCTTTTTAATGTGGATTCCTATGTACTCCCAGTGCTCTTATGGCCTCATCCCCCCTGTTATAGTGGCGATTGTCTGTCTTTCTCACCACTGTTAAAATAACTGGGTCTGTGATGACAAATCTTCCTGAAGTCTCATAACATAACATGTCTAAAAATACCCCCAGCCCTGTTTGAGTATGGGAGTGGCCATGGCTGAGAGAGAGAGAGAGAGAGAGAGAGAGAGAGAGAGAGAGAGAGAGAGAGAGAGAGAGAGAGAGAGAGAGAGAGAGAGAGAGAGAGAGAGAGAGAGAGAGAGAGATGCTTGATTTCCAGAGAACACAGAGAGGTTTGTAAAGCCAGGACATGAGTAGGGGAGGGGAGGTGTTGTGTATGAGAAAGTAGTGGTCAGTTCTGGAGCTGGCCGGAGGGCCGGCTGGCAGCATGCTTCCCTGGCCCGGGCTGATGTGGCGCCGTGTATAGGATGTGGTGGGTCACGGTGAAATGCTTACGACACACATCCTTCAGCGCCCACCCTGTCGTCCAGGAGCATCGGATATTGGATTAGTGTGTTAATCTCTCCCTCACAGTTTTCTCACGTTCTATTTCCTGTGTCTTTCTCTTTCCTTGCTCTCCTTACTTTCTCTCTCCTTAACCCATCCTTCGCTCCCTCTCTTTCGCTCTCTCTCTGTCTCTCTCTCCCTCACTCCATATCCCTGTCCCTCCTCCCTTTCTTATAGAGTGCAAAGGGATATCAGTTTTATAAAGTTTAGTTAATGGAGGATTTCCTTCCTTTGTGAGAGAGAGACGATCAATAATGCCCTTCCTGTCTGACGGTCAGAGCATCTCTCTCTCTTTCGATCTCCTATATTCTTTATCATGCTCTCACCATCTTTCTATCTTATTTTCTCTTTCTTTCTACCCCCCTCCCCCCATCTCTCGCTCTATCCCATGGGAGAGGGGGGCCAGCTGGGAGAGAGGGGGCGCTCATCCGCCCACCCGCATGGCTCTTTCCTGCCCCCAGGGTGCTGGACACAGGAGCTCCCAACAGTGAGAGGAGGGGGGGAAGAGAGCACCTGCTAGGCGACGATGCCACAGACAAAGACACCTCTGTCCAGGCCGCACAATGGTGGCCAGGGTCCTTTCCCCCTGTCTGCCTACTCTGGCAGCCCCACAGCAAGCTGTCCTTACAGTCTGAGTGTATACTCCCCTCCACAGTTCCCACACAATGGCTGACTCTTGTTCCCAGGGTCCCCCATATTTGGCCCGAAAACCCCCTTTCTTCATAGCAGAGAAAAGGCTTATCTCTGGTGGAGACTGTCATGTGAATGGTTGGTGGTGACCCCACACAGTTTGGCTGGAGCCCGGGGCCGGCATGAGAGAGAGCTGATGGTCTGATTGACTGGCAGAGAGTGTCTCTCTGTTTCTCTGTCTGTCTCTCTGTCTGACCCCTCTGTCTCTCTGTTTCTCTGTTTCTCTGTTTCTCTGTCTGACCCCTCTGTCTGACCCCTCTGTCTGACCCCTCTGTTTCTCTGTCTGTCTCTCTGTCTGATCCCTCTGTCTGACCCCTCTGTCTTTCTGTTTCTCTGTCTGTCTCTCTGTCTGATCCCTCTGTCTGACCCCTCTGTCTGACCCCTCGGTCTTTCTGTTTCTCTGTCTGTCTCTCTGTCTGACCCCTCTGTCTGACCCCTCTGTCTTTCTGTTTCTCTGTTTGTCTCTCTGTCTGACCCCTCTGCCTCTTTGTCTGACCCCTCTGTTTATCTGTCACTCTGTCTGACCCGTCTATCTCTCTGTCTGACCCCTGTGTCTCTCTGTCTGACCCCTCCGTCTATCTGTCTGATCCCTCCGTCTCTCCGTCTCCCTGTCTCTCTGTCAGACCCCTCTGTCTCGATGTCTGGCCCTCCTTGTTTGGATTCAAAGACTCTGCTGGGCAGAAGCAGCCCAGGGAACAGATTTCTGGCCACTGATTCTAGTTTTGAAGTGGTGGTGAAACTACTTCTTGAGCAGCGGCTCCTAATAATGCATGAAGGAATTTCCACTCAGCCGAGGTCTGCCTCTCACTGGAGCTCCTGTTCAAGGTTTCATATGTGTGCCTGGGTGCCTCCCACTCTATGCATTAGTGAATCTACATTCATCTCAGCTGACATGGTCCAGGAAGAGCTCGGAATACACACACACACACGGACACGCGCATACACACACACACACAAACGCACACACGCCCGGATGCACGCGCACACACACACAAATGCCCACACACACACACAGAGAGCCTGCTCAAATATTTGGACAGGATGTTTTTTTCAATGGGTAAAAGGAGGCAGGTCGCAGGTTAACCAGATCAAGATGAAATACACATTCAGCAGGACAAACAGCACTGGCCATGCATAAAGGCATACACATACACACATGTACACGTGTTATTAGGATGGTCCACTGAGATAGAGGAAAGGTTGGGCAGCACTGACACAAAATATACCCAGAAAACAGGGAAGACCTAATATGGATGTTTTAAGAACTTTTTAGTTCCAAAGGGTTCTTTGGCTGTCCCATAGGAGAACACTTTTTAGTTCCAGGTAGAACTCTTTTGGATTCCATGTAGAACCCTCTGTGGAAAGGATTCTACATGGAACCAAAACAAGTTCTACCTGGAACCAAAAGGGTTCTACATGGAACTAAAAGGGTTCTTCAAAGGGTTTTCTCTGTACTCCTGTGCTGAGGGACTAACATGTCTCCCTCTTTAACTCTATGGTATATATTCCATTCACACAATAATCTACCCATAATATTGCATGCAGTCGAGGTAAATACCTAACACATGCAGGAAGTCCTATGTAGATCGCTATTGTACACCTGCATATCACAGCATTGAACCCTGTCGGTCAATCAGCTGTGAGAAAGAGAGAGAGGGCGAGAGCGAGAGAGAAAGAGAGCGAGAGATTGTCTTCCTAATGACTTCTTATTAGCCTCTCTCTCTGCTTTCCCCATGCGGTGGGTGAAACTTTCCCCCTGCCTGCTCTAATGGCACCCAGATGAGGGCCAGCTGGAAATGAATAGCGAACGGATACAAGGAAGTGAACACTACATGGACATGCCAATTGATTGGCTTAAATTAGCAGAGGCGTATATACAATGCAATTGCTAATCGGGGGAGTGATTGTAAGCAGCGTTTGATTTTGTCTGCTAATTATGCGCTTGCCAGGTTTCCTCCACCGGTGCCTCTGTGCCACAAGAGCATTAGTGAGGTCGGGGTCTGATGTTGGGCGATTAGGCCTGGTTCACATTCGGAATTCCAATTCATCACAAAGGTGTTCGATGGGGTTGAGGTCAGGGCTCTGTGCAGGCCAGTCAAGTTCTTCCACACGGATCTCAACAAACCATTTCTGTATGAACCTCACTTTGTGCACTGGGGCATTGTCATGCTGAAACAAGAAAGAGCCTTCCCCAAACTGCTGCCACAAAGTTGGAAGCACAGAATCGTCTAGAATGTCATTGTATGCTGTAGCGTTAAAGTTTCCCTTCTCTGGAACTAACTAAAAACATCCCGAGACCATTATTCCTCCTCCACCAAACTTTATAGTTGCATTTGGGCAGGTAGTGTTTTCCTGGCATCTGCCAAACCCAGATTCATCCTTCGGACTGCCAGATGGTGAAGCATGATTCATCACTCCAGAGAACGTGCTTCCACTGCTCCAGAGTCAAATGGCGGCGAGCTTTACACCACTCCAGGTGACACTTGGCATTGTGCATGGTGACCTTAAGCTTATGTGAGCTTGTGTGGCCTAACACAGACGGGCGGCTCAGGCGGCTCAGGACAGACGGGCGGCTCAGGACAGACGGGCGGCTCAGGTGGCTCAGGACAGACGGGCGGCTCAGGCAGCTCAGGACAGACGGGTGGCTCAGGCAGCTCAGGACAGACGGGCGGCTCAGGCGGCTCAGGACAGACGGGCGGCTCAGGCGGCTCAGGACAGACGGGTGGCTCAGGCAGCTCAGGACAGACGGGTGGCTCAGGCGGCTCAGGACAGACGGGCGGCTCAGACGGCTCAGGACAGACGGGCGGCTCAGACGGCTCAGGACAGACGGGCAGCTCTGGCCTGGAGAGAGAACCTGGAGGGAGGAGACGGAGAGACAGCCTGGTGCGTGGGGCTGCCACAGGACCCACCAGGCTGGGGAGACCTACAGTAGGCCTGGTGCTTGGAGGAGGCACCGGAAGGACCGGGCTGTGGGGGAGCACTGGAGCTCTGGTGCGCAGCCTTGGCACCACTCCCCCAGGCTGGATAACTACTCTAGCCCGGACCCTCCAGAGTGCAGGCACAGGTTGAACCGGGCTGTGGGTGAGCACTGGAGATCTAGTGCATACTACGCGCACCTCTCCCTTAGGCTCAATTCCCACATTCGCCCGGCACGAGCGGAGTGCAGGCATAGGACGCACTGCACCCTCCCAGAGCCCCGGAGACACAGCACGCAGAGCCGGCGCAGGATACCCTGGACCGAAACGGCGTACCGGAGACCAGACACGCTGAGCCGGCACAATACGCCCTGGCTGGATGCCCACACTCGCATGACACTTTCGGGGGGCTGTCCTATAGCGCACCGGGCTATGGGCGCGTACTGGCGACACCGTGCGCTTAACCGCATAACACGGTGCCTGACCAGTAACGCGCTGCTTACAATAAGCACGAGGAGTGGGCTCAGGTCTCCAACCTGACTCTGACTCTGCCACACTCCCCGTGTGCCCCCTCCCAAAAAAATGTTGGGGCTGCCTCTCGTGCCTGTCGCGCTGCCGTGCTGCCTCCTCATATCGCCGCCGCTCAGCTTTCGCTGCCTCCAGCTCTGCCTTGGGGCGGCGATATTCCCCAGCCTGTGCCCAGGGTCCTTTTCCGTCCAAAATCTCCTTCCATGTCCAGGAGTCCAGAACTCGCTGCTGCCCGATACCACGCTGCTTGGTCCTTGGTTGGTGGGTGATTCTGTAATGGTTCTCGTCCTCTTCGTCTGAGGAGTAGCAAGGATCGAACCAATACGCAGCGTGGTAAGTGTCCATTTTAATTTATTAAAACTGAACACTGAAAAATACAAAATAACAAAGTGAATAAATACCGAAAACCGAAACAGTCCTAAAATGTGAAACAAACACTACAACAGGAAACAATCACCCACAACACACAATGACAAACAGGCTACCTAAATATGGCTCCCAATCAGAGACAACGACTGACACCTGCCTCTGATTGAGAACCATACTAGGCCCAACACATAGAAATCTAACAACAGAACAAAACATAGAAAAACAACATAGAATGCCCACCCCAACTCACGCCCTGACCAAACTAAAATAAAGACAAAAAAGGAACTAAGGTCAGAACGTGACAAAATGGTAGTGGAATGGGACTAGTGTGACGTATCAAATACATTAACTTGTATTCGGTACAAATCACATTATTGTGGGAGTAACTCCTCTAAGAGTATGAATTGCATACGCATTGTTTGAAGGACAATAGACCAACATAACTAATGTAGTAGATCAAAGCTGTGTGCTGGAAAACCTTGGTAGAGCATGGGTGGAGTAGGCATTGTTGTGCTCGTGAATTTAATGTATTTTTCGGCTATGGGTGAGCTTCTCACAGATTTTTTATATACAATATATACTGTATGTATATGAAACATGGATAAAGAATGACACAGAACCTATGCACTGTTTTCTCTACCTTTGGAAGAAGAAAGAAACACTACTTCCCTGATACGACTAGAAGACATTTAAAGCCTTTGCAGCTACATAAAACACTGGGACATGTAGAGAGTCCACCTAGAGTTTTCTTAGAGGGTCAGCATGTAACGTTTCCCTTTTAACCAGAGAATAAATAGTGTTTACCAATTTGGGCTTAGTTCTTTTTCCGTGCAGCAGCGTGGAGCGAGGGGTTGTGTGTGTGTGTGTGTGTGTGTGTGTGTGTGTGTGTGTGTGTGTGTGTGTGTGTGTGTGTGTGTGTGTGTGTGTGTGTGTGTGTGTGTGTGTGTGTGTGTGTGTGCGTGTGTGTGTGTGAGGGGGGGGGGGGGGGGGGGGGGGGGTTTGAGACGAGCGGTAAAATAACGTGATTGTGTTTATTTGTGGGCTGTGTGTGGGACACAGGAAGCCTTGGGGGCCTGGCCTCTCGCTGTTTGTTATGGACTGAGCAGGAAGCTGTTAGCGGTCTCTGTCCTCCATAACTGCTGGGGATGGAGCCTTTGAGGAGACAACCCAGTGCAGAGGCAGACACTGTTTTCTTCAAACACACCCAGCAAACACCAGCCAGCACTTCCATCTTCAGTACTGAAACACTCAATATGGTATGAATATACAAGCTCATATTGCAATTGTATTTCTATCCATACCATCTTATTTTTCCCCATATCAGTCTCATCCCCTCTTGCTTACTTCTCCTCCATTGCTTTGAACAGTATGTTGTAAAACACAAATGTCCGTCTTTTTTTACTTGCCTGAGGTTTCCCTTTAGTTTCCTTTAGTAATTTGACATTTTCACCACATCCAGTTTGGTTTTCTTGCTGGTGTCTTGGATGGGAGCAGCAGGGATTTTTTGGGGAACCTTCTGCCCCCTGCTATGTCTCTCTTGTGTGGTTTCCTTACTGAGGGCCTCCAAAGCACATGGCTGTGGTCCCAGAAGGGGCGGGGGCGGGTTCTGGACCAGGGCAAACACGGTCAGGCAAGAGCAGAGCAGCGGAGAAGAGGCCTCCCTCACTAGGCATAAACACCATGTAGCCACTCCAACACACAAAGAGATGTTTCATTGTGCAATTTGTACTATTCCCTTTTTAACCTTATCCTGTTGCTGCTACAGAGGGACAGAAAGAGAGAAAGAGAGAGAAAGAGAAAGAGAGAGAGAGAGAGAGAGAGAGAGAGAGAGAGAGAGAGAGACAGAGAGAGAGAGAGAGAGAGAGAAAGAAAGAAAGAAAGAAAGAAAGAAAGAAAGAAAGAAAGAAAGAAAGAAAGAAAGAAAGAAAGAAAGAAAGAAAGAAAGAAAGAATACAAAGAAAGAAAGAAAGAAAGAAAGAAAGAAAGAAAGAAAGAAAGAAAGAAAGAAAGAAAGAAAGAAACAGGGGGAGAGAGAGAGACCTGTCCAAGAAGGTCATCTCCTCTTTAAGCCATCCAACCCTTTCAGTGGAAACACAAGCAGAACCAAGATGTTTCCTCTGGCAATCCCTCTCTCCCACAGCTTATATGAGAAAAATATGACCATAAAACCTTTGATAATGAATAATTTCCGCAGTCAGAATCTGGTCCCTGCAGATCGTCTTATTTTACATGCAGCAGAACACTGTCCAGAATTCTAAAGTTCAGATCATGATGTTTTTTGGGGTGAGAGATATGATATGAAATGGATTTTGGAAAATAAAAGCCAGGAGGCCATGCAGTGCTGATTGGAGCCAAGCCGTTGTTCAGTCATTAAAGCCAGTTGTACATCCTCACGAGTGGGTCTGATAAGCACCAACGGTCTGTCTCTCTCTTCCTGGGGATAAGGATTGGAACATGTTTCAGGGGTGATGTGGCAATCAGAAATAATTCTCCTCAGCTGATGGGTTTACAGTGTCATAATGTACCTCCCTAGACTAGATCTATTAAACTGATTTCAAATGGACACATTTCAGCAATGCCTACGGAGGAGGAGGTGGGGAAGGATGAGGGGGAGGATGAGAAAGGGGAGGAGGAGACAGCATTTACTTCCCAGCTAGCATATAACGCTCTGAGAACCACATGTTTCTTAGGTGGGAATTTCAGTACTTCAGCATAGTTTTTTCTGCAGGTTTCCTCATGGTTTTCTTTGAAGTCATGTTCTCAGAACATTAATAAAACTTTCCATAAAAAAACAAAAGAAAACATTGGTAACGTTTTTTATTTATTTATTTCACCTTTATTTAACCAATGTTCAAAGAAGGTTCTAAGAATGTTAATTAAAAACGTAAACATTCCGTTCTCAGTAGTGGTGCAGTGGATGGTATATGCAGGAATATGTTGTATACCCACTTATTAACAGCCAGGATGTGTATCAAAGTAGTGTAGTGGAGGTATACACTGTATCAATTAATAAGGCTAATGGAACAGATTAGAATGTTTACCTCCAAATGCTCAGTGCAGCAATGTGGACATGGCGGTAGGCCTAGAATGGTGCAACACGGTTCTAAAACGTGCACCCCTCATGCGAGTGGTTTCATGGACAAAGATGGAAATATTTGTTAGAAATGTAGAGAGGGGAGATCTAAAGATGCAGCAACTATCATGGGTTGCTAGTATGACTAGAATAATGCCTTTGGCTGCTAGACAATGATGAAATAGAAAGGAAACCAATAGAACAAGAGAATGCATTTCAGGAAGTCTGTATAAAATAACTGCCTCCACATTTCTACGGCGGGATTTTGGCTATAGGCAACTTTGAGGCAAGGTAAGACATGCCTCATAATATGAAGTAAAATGTCCAGGTTTCAAGCAATTAAGGAACAGGAAACAGTCTTCTGGTAGATGGAAAGGCTTTCTCAAAACCTTCTCAAATAAATGTTAACTAGCTACAAAGTAGTCTATGGCAGAACGATGTCATGATTATTTATTTGCATCAATCCAGTGGAGATTTGTTTTGCAAACTCCATCTTATGTGCTACATAAAAAACACTAATCAAACAACAGTGCTAGGTACCTGCAAACTTGAATTACTACACTCATTTCTTAGACTTTGCCCAAAACTCAAAAGTGGTCTCCTGATGTGGTTTAAGCATTTTTGTGGACTTAGAACATCCAAGTTAGTTGTTTTTTTTTTACAAAAATTTGTGACTTTGAGAGCGAAAACTTTAAGAAATTGGAAAACCTGTGAATTTCTGACTCAGTTGACAGCCTCAATGATCTGTTTCAATTGTAGGCCTACTGTTAACCTACATGTACAGTACAGCTTGGGTTTACCTGACTGTGAAAAAACAATATTGGATTCATAATTGTAGGTCATTCAGTATGTCACTGTTTCTCTTTTTTTTTTATGTTTACCCACAACTCTAGGCACCACTGGTTCTCAGTGTCAACAAAACTCTTTCTATCCTCTACCTTGTTAATTGGTCCATTTCACATTCTCTTTATTTACTAAAATATGCTTCTTAAATAGAAAAGAACTTGACTCTAAAGTAAAGAAATAACTAAAACATAATGTTGGCAACTGCGTGTTATGGCAAATACTAGATCGAGAAATAGAGAAAAACAAACACAGCGAAACCATGGACCTAGTAGCTGCTGACTCGACTAAAGTGAGTTTGGAGATCCAACTAATAGAAATTTGCACTGGCAATGAGAAACTGTGTAAGCAGCTGAAGAAAATATTTGATGATGTCCAAAAAAGCTAAACTGATATGACCGAACTGGGCAAACGTGTGGAGGCCAAAACCAGGTAAACCTTGGAGATAATCGCACGGGAAAAGCTCTAGAAAACCGTGGCTGAACATTAAATACATAATTCCGGGGCTTACTGAAAGATTAAAGCAGGATGGAGGACTTTAATCACCTTTCAAATTTTTGTTTTGAAATTTCTTCGAAAGCTGTGGAACAACCGGAATGGAAGAATTCCTGGAAAAGGTAATACCACAACTACTGGGCCAGGAGAACTTCACACGGGCTCCCACAATTGAACAAGCACATCGAACAGGTGGCCCGAGAGGGGACACGAGCAACAAACCAAGAGGCATCATCGCAGGGGACAAAGAAAATGGGAAAAACAAATCCCGTTCTCTCTGGTGTACCCAGCACAACTACGGGTCAAACGGAAGGAAAGAGATATCACACTGAAATCAGCAAAAGAAGCTACCCGATTCCTGGACATCCTGGACAAGGAGAACGATGGAAATTGCAATGAATAAACTTTATAGACTACATGACAGCCTCTCAACAAACGATGTATGTCAGATGTGGCACTGGACTATTGAACTGTTTAGGCTAATGAAATTAGGTCAACGATGGACTATTAGGGGAGAGCCAGGATGAAAGTAACACGGGGTGAAAGTAACACACTAATTTCTGTGGTAAAACAGAAGCTACATAGGTTTAAAAACGCTTTATCAATGTGGGCAACATGATATCATCATGTGCGTTATCAATGTGGGCAACATGATATCATCATGTGCGTTATCAATGTGGGCAACATGATATCATCATGTGCGTTATCAATGTGGGCAACATGATATCATCATGTGCGTTATCAATGTGGGCAACATGATATCATCATGTGCGTTATCAATGTGGGCAACATGATATCATCACGTGTGTTATCAATGTGGGCAACATGATATCATCATGTGTGTTATCAATGTGGGCAACATGATATCATCACGTGTGTTATCAATGTGGGCAACATGATATCATCATGTGCGTTATCAATGTGGGCAACATGATATCATCATGTGCGTTATCAATGTGGGCAACATGATATCTTCACGTGTGTTATCAATGTGGGCAACATGATATCATCATGTGCGTTATCAATGTGGGCAACATGATATCATCACGTGCGTTATCAATGTGGGCAACATGATATCATCACGTGTGTTATCAATGTGGGCAACATGATATCATCATGTGCGTTATCAATGTGGGCAACATGATATCATCACGTGCGTTATCAATGTGGGCAACATGATATCATCACGTGCGTTATCAATGTGGGCAACATGATATCATCACGTGCGTTATCAATGTGGGCAACATGATATCATCACGTGCGTTATCAATGTGGGCAACATGATATCATCACGTGCGTTATCAATGTGGGCAACATGATATCATCACGTGTGTTATCAATGTGGGCAACATGATATCATCATGTGTGTTATCAATGTGGGCAACATGATATCATCATGTGCGTTATCAATGTGGGCAACATGATATCATCACGTGTCAATTATTCTTTTCTTTTTATTCTCCTATAGAATATCCCATGGTGGAATTTACAAGAAATGCAGCTAGGCCAACTGAACATGTAGCCAATAAACACTGAAAAATGTGAATAAATGGACACACTCACTTTGTATGGAATAAAAGCCCATTCAAAAGTCGAATGTGTGTGAGATGGCACGCGCGAGCAAGATGAAACATCATTGCGCGAGCAAACACTCATGCCCCGTATACATTGTGATGTATTTCATTACACCAGTCATCTTCATTGAGTCTTGCCTCGCTACTGAACTGACAAGTGTAGTGTTCGTAATGCAAGATCAAGGAGAGCCTTTCTCTCATCAGAGATCACATTTACTTTGAGAGATTTCAAAATATGACCTTTTCATTCAAGACAAGATAAATACACAAAAAGTTAAGAACACGACATGGATTGACCAGGTGAATCCAGAGGAAAGTTATGATCCCTTATTGATGTCAGTTGTTAAATCCACTTCAATCAGTGTAGATGAAGGGGAGGAGACAGGTTAAAGAAGGATTTTAAAGCCTTGAGACAACTGAGACATGGATTGTGTATGTGTGCAGTGGTGGAAAAAGTACCCAATTTTCATACTTGAGTAAAAGTAAAGATACCATAATAGAAAATGACTCAAGTAAAAGTGACCCAGTACAATTCTACGTGAGTAAAAGTCTAAAAGTATTTTGTTTAAAAAATACTTAAGTATCAAAAGTAAAAAGTATTAAAAAAAGTATAAATCATTTAAAATGTCTTATAATAAGCAAACCAGAAGGCACCATTTTCTTGTTTTTTTTTAATTTACGGATAGCCAGGGGCACACTCCAACATTCAGACATTATTTACAAACTGAAGCCTGTGTGTTTAGTGAGTCCACCAGATCAGCGGCAGTAGGGATGACAAGGGATGTTCTGTTGATAAGTGAGTGGATTGCACCATTTTCCTATCCTGCTAAGCAATCAAAATGTAATGAGTACTTTTGGGTGTCAAGGTAAATGTATGGAGTAAAAAATATAATATTTTCTTAAAGAATGTAGTGAAGTAAAAGTAAAAGTAGTCAAATATATAAATAGTAAAGTACAGATACCCCAAAAAACTACTTAAGTAGTACTTTAAAGTATTTACACTACTGTATGTGTGCCACACAGGAGGTTGGTGGCACCTTGATTGGGGAGGACAGCTCGTGTTAATGACTGGAGCGGAATAAATGGAATGGTATCAAATACATCAAACACATGGTTTCCAGGTGTTTGATGCCATTCCATTTGCTCCGTTCTGGACATTATTATGAGCCGTCCTCCCCTCAGCAGCTTCCTGTGGTGTGCCATTCAGAGGGTGAATGAGCAAGACAAAAGATTTAAGAGCATTTGAACGGGGTATGGTAGTAGGTGCCAGGCCCACCGGTTTGCATCAAGAACTGAAATGCAGCTGGGTTTTTCACACTAAACAGTTTCCTGTGTGTATCAAGAATGGTCTGCCGCCCAAAGGGACATCTAGCCAACTTGACACAACTGTGGGAAGCATTGAAGTCAACATGGGCCAGCATTCCTGTGGAACACTTTTGACACCTTGTATATTCCATGTCCCAACGAATTGAGGCTGTTTTGTTAAGTTACTTTTTCTTCAATTTGTTTTTCTAACTTTATAGCAAGTCAAGTTAGCTTGCACTGCAGAACAGCTAGCTAGCTAGCTAAAAGCTTGGCTAGGTTGAAGATACCTAGCTATCGACCTCCACCTAATAATTATCATCAAAACAAACTTAACAGCCAATGTGTATTATTTAACATTACTATTACAATAGTACTCACTTATAGGACTGGGTAATTGTAAAGCCATCACGAAAACCACATATTTTCATCTTCTTCTGTGGCTTGGTAACTTCCTTTTCTTCGACAGACTGGCCACAGAAGAAGATGAAAATGGAGCCTTCACCCGCAAGGGGGCGTTGCGATTCAACTCCAGGATGGACGTCCCTATTGAAATGCGACGCAACGTTGTGGACGTCCCCATTGAAATGTGGCACAACATCCAGCGCAATGTAATGGAGTGATTATGGGTAATGTGAACGAGGCTTGAGTTAAGAGAGAAGAAATATGGGCTGCAGTCCAAACACGTTATTTTTACCCCCTCAGTCCTTGCACTAGCCACTTTCCCTCTGGGGAATCCTAGTCAAAACTGGATGCAGTTTGATTGCCATCTTATGTGGAGGTCCAATTCACAAATGTTGCCCCCTCGGCCATCGATTTAGCTTGAGGGAGCGAGTGAAGAACTTTGATCACTTGTGGGGTTGATATGACTCACAATTCAATGTAAACTGTATTTTCGGCATGTGAGACGAAATTATGACACTAGCATGCTAAAAAATATATATACAGTACGAGTCAAATGTTTGGACACACCTACTCATGCAAAGGTTTTTCTTTATTTTTACAATTTTCTACATTGTAGAATAATAGGGAAGACATTAAAACTATGAAATAACCCATATGGAATTATGTAGTAACCAAAAAAGTGTTAAACAAATCAAAACATATTTTATATTTGAGATTCTTCAAAGTAGCCACCCTTTGCCTTGATGACAGCTTTGCACACTCTTGGCATTTTTCCATGAATTGACTTCGAGGCAAACGTTTTTTTTTATATCACTCACGTAACTGTGAGTTACAGTTACACTCACAGTTATTTACGTTTTATACAAGATTGTGTCACATGCACATGCAGAAGGAAAAACAATGGTAATCACTCACGCTCTTGTCTGGGACCTGCTTGTTCTTATTATAGCTCAGTGATCTCATCTCACACAGTCTCAGGTGAGTTTAATTTGTGTTTGTGGCCAAATGATCACAACTGTTTGTGGCTACACAAGCAAGCATTGTTTTTCCTAGCTAGTTGAGTGACTTGATAATGGCAATCTAGCAAGCTAACATTAATAGCAGCTGTTCAAATAAGTCAACTAAATTCTGTAGCTAGCATTTGAAGCTAGTTAACTAGCGCTACTGTAACAGTACTGTACCGGTAGGCTTGCTAGTTGATATCTAGCCAATGTTAGTAAGGGTTTGTGTGTCTCTGTGAAGAAGATAGCTGATATAGCCAATTAACTAGCTAGATAACGCTACTGTAATGCTACTGTACTGGTGGGTTTGCTACTTGCTATTGTGTGTCTCTGTGAAAAAGATAGCTAGCTAACCTTTAATACACAACTTATTTACTTGGCTACTAGCTAGTCATGTGGTGATGTTTTACTTGATAGCTACTTGAATTGAGTGTGTGTGTGTGTGTGTGTTTGTCTACAACTTGTAGGCTTGTTTACGTGCTGCTCTGCAGTTTGTTGATAACCTTACTTTGCTACCTGCCAACTTTACGGTTTTTAATTTTTAATTACCGTTTATATTTTTATTTTTTCCTTCGCTCAACTTTTTTCGTTCAACTTTTTCACCCCGGACGCTTTATCTGGACGCTGTTCTTTAGGACCTCCATCAGCCAGAGCTAAGTAGTAACATTAACATTATGCCTTCTAATTGCAGTTGCTGTACTCATAATATACAGGAGAACGATCGCCTTATGGCGAGGATAGCTATGCTGCAAGCCCAGCTTCAGACGCAATCGTTAGGCAAGGGTAATTTCAGTGTAGGAAAGGATGAAACAGCGTCTGTGCCACCAATAAGTACAGATAGTAGTATAAATCCCCTCGCACAGTCCCTGCAGCCAGACAATTTTCTCATGGCTTCTGGAAGGAAATGCTGTAGGAATGCTCAACTGTCGCTCATTCAGCCGACAAAAACTTTCAACCGGTTCTCCCCATTAAGCAACGGGTCGCAGTCAGAGGCCGAGCCTTCTCTGGTCTCTCCTTCTCCCGTTACGGGGTCTGAGATGTCGAAGCCTCCCACCATTAGCTCTGACAAATTGAAAACCCTAGTCATTGGCGTCTCCATTACCCGCAGTATTGACTTAAAACGAATCATCCAGCGATCATACACTGTTTACCAGGGGGCAGGGCTACCGACGTTAAGGCTAATCTGAAGATGGTGCTGGCTAAAGCTAAAACTGGCGAGTGTAGACAGTATAGGGATATTGTTATCCACGTCGGCACCAACAATGTTAGGATGAAACAGTCAGAGGTCACCAAGCGCAACATAGCTTCGGCAAGTAAATCAGCTAGAAAGCTGTGTCGGCATCGAGGTATTGTCTCTGGCCTCCTCCCAGTTAGGGGGAGTGATGAGCTCTACAGCAGAGTCTCACAACTCAATCGCTGGTTGAAAACTGTTTTCTGCCCCTCACAAAAGATAGAATTTGTAGATAATTGGCCCTCTTTCTGGGTCTCACCCACAAACAGGACCAAGCCTGGCCTGCTGAGGAGTGACGGATTCCATCCTAGCTGGAGGGGTGCTCTCATCTTATCTACGAACATAGACAGGGCTCTAACTCCCCCAGCTCCACGATGAGATAGGGTGCAGGCCAGGCAATAGGCTGTTAGCCAGTCTGCCAGCTTAGTGGAGTCTGCCACTAGCACAGTCAGTGTAGTCAGCTCAGCTATCCCCATTGAGACCATGTCTGTGCCTCGATCTAGGTTGGGCAAAACTAAACATGGCGGTGCTCGCCTTAGCAATCTCACAGGAATAAAGACCTCCTCCATTCCTGTCATTATCGAAAGAGATTGTGATATCTCACATCTCAAAATAGGGCTACTTAATGTTAGTTCCCTCACTTCCAAGGCAGTTAGAGTCAATGAACTGATCATAATCCTGATGTGATTGGCCTGACTGAAACATGGCTTAAGCCTGATGAATTTACTGTGTTAAATGAGGTCTCACCTCCTGGTTACACTAGTGACCATATCCCACGCGCACCCCGCAAAGGTGGAGGTGTTGCTAAAATTACCGATAGCAAAATTCAATTTACAAAAAAAAATGAAGTTTTCGTCTTTTGAGCTTCTAGTCATGAAATCTATGCAGCCTACTCAATCACTTTTTATAGCTACTGTTTACAGGCCTCCTGGGCCATATACAGCATTCCTCACTGAGTTCCCTGAATTCCTATCGGACCTTGTAGTCCTGGCAGATAATATTCAAATTTTTGGTGACTTTAATATTCACATGGAAAAGTCAACAGACCCACTCCAAAAGGCTTTTGGAGCCATCATCGACTCAGTGGGTTTTGTCCAACATGTCTCCGGACCTACTCACTGCCACAGTCATACTCTGGATCTAGTTTTGTCCAGTGGAATAAATGTTGTGGATCTTAATGTTTTTCCTCATAATCCTGGACTATCGGACCACCATTTTATTACATTTGCAATCACAACAAATAATCTGCTCAGACCCCCAACCAAGGATCATCAAAAGCCGTGCTATAAATTATTGGACAACCCAAAGATTCCTAAATGCCCTTCCAGACTCCCTCCGCCTACCCAAGGACGTCAGAGTACAAAAATCAGTTAACCACCTAACTGAAGAACTCAATTTAACCTTGCATAATACCCTAGATACAGTCGCACCCATAAAAACTAAAAACATTTGTCATAAAAAACTTGCTCCCTGGTATACAGAAAATACCCGAGCTCTGAAGCAAGCTTCTAGAAAATTGGAACGGAAATGGCACTACAAAAAAATGGAAGTCTTCCGACTAGCTTGGAAAGACAGTACCGTGCAGTATCAAAGAGCCCTCACTTCTGCTCGATCATCCTAATTTTCCAACTTAATTAAAGAAAATTAGAACAATCCCAAAATGTTTTTTGATAAAGCTTACTAAAAAGCAGCATTCCCCAAGAGAGGATGGCTTTCACTTCAGCAGTGATGAATTCATGAACTTCTTTGACGAAAAGGTCATGATCATTAGAAAGCAAATTACGGACTCCTCTTTAAATCTGCGTATCTGCGTATTCCTCCAAAGCTCAGTTGTCCTGAGTCTGCACAAGTTTTTTAATACTATATCTCTTGACACATTGATTAAAATAATCATGGCCTCTAAACCTTCGAGCTGCATACTGGACCCTATTACAACTAAACTACTGACCAACTAAAATTCAGTTAGTGCTAAACATGGCTGCTAGAATCTTGACTTGAACCAAAAAATGTGCTCATATTACTCCAGTGTTAGCCTCTCCACACCGGCTTCCTGTTAAGGCAAGGGCTGATTTCAAGGTTTTACTGCTAACCTACAAAGCATTACATTGCTCCTACCTATCTTTCCAATTTGGTCCTATCGTACATACCTACACGTACGCTACGGTCACAAGACGCAGGCTTCCTTATTGTCCCTAGAATTTCTAAGCAAACAGCTGGAGGCAGGGCTTTCTCCTATAGAGCTCCATTTTTATGGAATGGTCTGCCTATCAACGTGAGAGACGCAGACTCGGTCTCAACCTTTAAGTCTTTATTGAAGACTCATCTCTTCAGTAGGTCCTATGATTGAGTGTAGTCTGGCCCAGGGGTGTGAAAGTGAACGGAAAGGCACTGAAGCAACGAACCGCCCTTGCTGTCTCTGCCTGGCCGGTTCCCCTCTCTCCACTGGGATTCTCTGCCTCTAACCCTATTACAGGGCTAAGTCACTGGCTTACTGGTGCTCTTCCATGCCGTCCCTAGGAGGGGTGCATCACTTGAGTGGGTTGAGTCACTGACGTGATCTTCCTGTCCAGGTTGGCGCCCCCCCTCGGGTTTGTGCCGTGGGGGAGATCTTTGTGGGCTATACTCGGCCTTGTCTCAGGATGGTTGGTTGGTGGTTAAAGATATCTCTCTAGTGGTGTGGGGGTTGTGCTTTGGCAAAGTGGGTGGGGTTATATCCTACTTGTGTGGCCCTGTCCGGGGGTATCGTCGGACGGGGCCACAGTGTCTCCCGACCCCTACTGTCTCAGCATCCAGTATTTATGCTGCAATAGTTTATGTGTCAGGGGGCTAGGGTCAGTCTGTTATATCTGGAGTATTTCTCCTGTCTTATCCAGTGTCCTGTGTGAATTTAAGTATGCTCTCTCTAATTCTCTCTCTCTTTTTCTCTCTCTCGTTCTCTCTTTCTTTCTTTCTCTCTCTCGGAGGACCTGAGCCCTAGGACCATGCCTCAGGACTACCTGGCCTGATGACTCCTTGCTGTCCACCGGGTCGTGCTGCTGCTCCAGTTTCAACTGTTCTGCCTGCGGCTATGGAACCCTGACCTGTTCACCGGATATGCTACCTGTCCCAGACCTGCTGTTTTCAACTCTCTAGAGACAGCTGGAGCAGTAGAGACACTCTGAATGATTGGCTATGAAAAGCCAACTGACATTTACTCCTGAGGTGCTGACCTGTTGCACCCTCTACAACCACTGTGATTATTATTATTTTACCCGCTGGTCATCTACAAACATTTGAACATCTTTTAGGCTGGGTTTCTGTACAGTACTTTGTGACATCAGCTGATGTAAGAATGGCTTTATTAATACGTTTGATTGGGGGGGTGAATGGGGGAGTCAAGCGAGAGACACAGGAGGACATTTGAGATGGGGGAGAGTCTGAGAGTTGGACTTTCTAAGTCTGTGTATAGTTTTTCTGTCTCTCTTTCCTGTTAATGAATCCAGAGACACTGGAGGTGTTTGGGGTGGAGAGGACGGTGGCACTGCTACTTCCTACCTGACAGGTAAGAAGACATCATTTCTAATTATACATCATTTCTAATTATACAATCAATCAATCAAGCAAACACATTTTATTTACATACAGGGCACCACTGCTCTAGCCGAGTGCAGGTGGGGTCTCCGTCAACATGAGGCTCTTGCTGGTCCCGCCCCAAATACACACAGGGACAGTGGCTTGCGAAAGTGTTCACCCCCTTCACATTTTTCCTATTTTGTTGCCTTACAACCTGGAATTAAAATGGATTTTTGTGGGGTTTGTATCATTTGATTTACACAACATACCTACCACTTTAAAGATGCAAAATATTTTTTATTGTGAAACAAACAAGAAATAAGACAAAAAAACTGAAAACTTGAGCATGCATAACTATTCACCCCCCCCCCCAAAGTCAAAACTTTGTAGAGCCACCTTTTGCAGCAATTACAGCTGCAAGTCTCTTTGGGTATGTCTCTATAAGCTTGGCACATCTAGCCACTGGGATTTTTGCCCATTCTTCAAGGCAAAACTGCTCCAGCTCCTTCAAGTTGGATGGGTTCTGCTGGTGTACAGCAATCTTTAAGTCATACCACAGATTCTCAATTAGATTGAGGTCTGGGCTTTGACTAGGCCATTCCATGACATGTAACCGTTTCCCTTTAAACCACTCGAGTGTTGCTTTAGCAGTATGCTTAAGGTCATTGTCCTGCTGGAAGGTGAACCTCCGTCCGTCTCAAATCTCTGGAAGACTGAAACAGGTTTCCCTCAAGAATTTCCCTGTATTTAGCGCCATCCATCATTCCTTCAATTCTGACCAGTTTCCAAGTCCCTGCCGATGAAAAACATCCCCACAGCATGATGCTGCGGGATGGTGTTCTCAGGGTGATTAGAGATGTTGGGTTTTCCCCAGACATAGTGTTTTCCTTGATGGCCAAAAAGCTACATTTTTGTCTCATCTGAGCAGAGTACCTTCTTCCATATGTTTGGGGAGTCTCCCATATGCCTTTTGGCGAACACCAAATCTGTTTTTTTTTCTTTAAGCAATGGCTTTTTTCTGGTCACTCTTCTGTAAAGCCCAGCTCTGTGGAGTGTATGGCTTAGTGGTCCTATGGACAGATACACCAATCTCCGCTGTGGAGCTTTGCAGCTCCTTCAGGGTTCTCTCTGATTAATGCCCTGCTTGAACTGGTCCATGAGTTTTGGTGGGCGGCCCTCTCTTGGCAGGTTTGTTGTGGTGCCATATTCTTTCCATTTTTTAATAATGGATTTAATGGTGCTCCGTGGGATGTTCAAAGTGTCAGATTTTGTTTTATAACCCAACTGTGATCTGTACTTCTACACAATTTTGTCCCTGACCTGTTTGGAGAGCTCCTTGGTCTTCATGGTGCTGCTTGCTTGGTGGTGCCCCTTGCTTGGTGGTGCCCCTTGCTTAGTGGTGTTGCAGACTCTGGGGCCTTTCAGAACAGGTGTATATATACTGAGATCATATGACAGATCATGTGACACTTAGATTGCACACAGGTGGACTTCATTTAACTAATTATGTGACTTCGAAAGGTAATCAAAGGGGGTGAATACATATACACGCACCCCTTTTCAGTTTTTTATTTGAATTTTTTTTTTGAAACAAGTTATTTTTTTCATTTCACTTCACCAATTTGGACTATTTTGTGTATGTCCATTACATGAAATCCCCCAAAAATCCATTTAAATTGCAGGTTGTAATGCAACAAAATAGGAAAAATGCCAAGGGGGATGAATAATTTTGCAAGGCACTGTACACACACACACACACAAACACACACACACACACACACACACACACACACTATTAGGCGTGTTCCCCTGTTTACATGTTTGGGCGTATGTGTATCAGAGGTGAGGGATGATAAGCCAGATAAGAGCCGTCTGGTGTGTTAGTAGGACATGCAGAGGCATTCCAATTTCCTGTCTTTCCCTACACCCTACCCATTACCCCCTACTGTCACCCTGGCCTAGCCCCTTACTTTCAAACTACTAACCCCTAAGTTTCCAACATGACCTGACTTGTGTGTGTTACACGTAGTGCTACAGGAGGAGTTGAAGGCGGAGCAGGCCTCATACCTGCGGCAGCACCTGGATCTCCTCGCCATTATGGCTGACATCTTGCAGTTCCTGTTACTACGAAAACCGAGCGACATCATCATGTACGCCCGCAAGGATTTCTTTGCTTTCCGCCGGCCCCCGGGGGTCACCTTAAACACCTCTTCACATCGAAGACACACACTGTGGCTGTGTCTCAATAGTCTAGTAGCTTCCTTTCACAGGCACTTCAGTTAGCAATACTATTCTGGCTAGATCTAGAGTAATGATCAAATATGAATGCTTTATGGATGTTTTGTTTTTTATTTTGAGATACTGTTTTTACTGTTTGTTTGCGTGAGCTGTATTGAAACAAATCCCAATAAACTCTGTTGCTATGGCAATCACAAGAGTTACCCTTATGTCATTTGGTGTGAATGAAAGAAAATGTCTTGTATGTCTCCCATGTTTAATATTTGTTATTCACTATATCACTATCTTCTAGTGATAATTCCAGTAACTGCTACTTTGCTTTGGGTCTGATGTGATCAACCCATATATTTATAAGAATAAAGATCTAAATGAAATTATGCTTATGCTCGTCTGACTCAACAAGTAATGCTATTGTTTGGATAACGTTGCTGCCCGGATATCCTCGGAATGTGACAGCATTTGAATAACACAATTATGTGTGTATTAATACCTCAGACCATCTTGCAAGTCAGACTGAGACAGCATTGACTTTTCTAGCCCTTGATCATGCTTCTCAGTTCCATTTACATGTGTAAGTCATTGAACGAATGCAACTTCTGTACGGGGGAGTTTTGTCAAGAGCCCCTATGCTCGGTCTGAACATTAACGTGAAACAGCCAAATATTCCATCTAAACCTGAATCAGTTCTGAATCGCGATATGGTTCCAGAAGCATAAGGAGCGTATCTTTCATATCAGCAACAAAAAAAACGAAAAACAAAACATTAAATGGATACACACCTTTAATAGTGTTAGGGTTAGTGTTCCCACATGGCCAAATCTGCATGTTACAGCGCGTGTTTACAGAAGACAGACTGCAGATGGAGGGACCACCTATACTAATTAGCATGCTCCGAACACCTGCGTGTAATGGAAGAAGTCCGCCTGAAACGTGCTGTCACTCACATTTTGAAATTATTTTGATGTGATATGAAAGTAAAGTGCTTTATGTTTCTAGAACCATATCGTATTTGAGAATCGATTCATGTTTAGATGGAGTATTTGGCTATTTTGGCTGCATGAGCCAGTCTACCTCTGAAAATAACATAAGGCTCCTTAAGAGTACATCTTGGGCTACGACTTTTCTTCTCTTCCCCCCCCCCCCCATATCCAGGCTGTATCACATCCGGCCGTGATTGGGAGTCCCATAGTGCGGCACACAATTGGCCGGGTTTGGCGGTCATTGTAAATAAGAATTTGTTCTTAACTGACTTGCCTAGTTAAATAAAGGTTAAATAAAAAAATATATAAAATATCAGAAAAACAAAATCATGTTTGAGAGCTTTTATTGAAAGGCAGAGGAAACATCTCAAACCATTTGAGTGCAAATGAAAAGTAACATTTCATCCATATATCTACTGATGCACTGGCACTTCAGTGCACTTAAGAGGCAGGGTCAACTCAGTTAGTGAGGACAGGTCAGGATGGTGAGCACCAGACACAGCATCATTACACTCCTGTACTATTCATCTTCTACATGCTTCTACATGTTTCAATGTAAGGGAAAGTATTCTGATCTAAAAACAAACCCACCGGGAAGGAGACCCGAGTCAGAACCTACTGTAGCCTATACCAAAGTCTGATGAACCGTTGACTTGGTGTGATCAATCTTCAACAACAACAAAACATTTAGCAAAATCAAAAACACCTTTGTGATTTGCTGAATTAAGACGACTACAGTACAGGACTACGGTGCAGGACTATGGTAGAGGACTACGGTGCAGGACTACGGTGCAGGACTATGGTAGAGGACTACGGTGCAGGACTATGGTAGAGGACTACGGTGCAGGACTACGGTGCAGGACTATGGTAGAGGACTACGGTGCAGGACTATGGTAGAGGACTACGGTGCAGGACTACGGTGCAGGACTATGGTAGAGGACTACGGTGCAGGACTATGGTAGAGGACTACGGTGCAGGACTACGGTGCAGGACTATGGTAGAGGACTACGGTGCAGGACTATGGTGCAGGACTACGGTACATGACTTCGGTGCGTGACTTCGCATGACTACAGTAGAGGACTACGTACATGACTACAGTAGAGGACTATGGTACAGGCTATAGTAGAGGACTATGGTACAGGCTATAGTAGAGGACTATGGTACAGGCTATAGTAGAGGACTATGGTACAGGACTACAGTACAGGACTACGGTGCAGGACTATGGTACAGGACTACAGTAGAGGACTACGGTACAGGACTACAGTAGAGGACTACAGTAGAGGACTACGGTACAGGACTACAGTAGATGACTACGGTACAGGACTACAGTAGAGGACTACGGTACAGGACTACAGTAGAGGACTACAGTACAGGACTACAGTAGAGGGCTACAGTGAGGACTACAGTAGAGGGCTACAGTGAGGACTATGGTAGAGGGCTACAGTACAGGACTACGGTACAGGACTACGGTACAGGGCTACAGTAGAGGACTATGGTACAGGACTACAGTAGAGGACTACGGTACAGGACTACAGTAGAGGGCTACGGTAGAGGGCTACAGTGAGGACTATGGTAGAGGGCTACAGTACAGGACTACGGTACAGGACTACGGTACAGGACTACAGTAGAGGACTACGGTACAGGACTACAGTAGAGGACTACGGTACAGGACTACAGTACAGGACTACAGTAGAGGACTACGGTACAGGACTACAGTAGAGGACTATGGTAGAGGGCTACAGTGAGGACTATGGTAGAAGGCTACAGTACAGGCTATAGTAGAGGGCTACAGTACAGGACTACGGTACAGGACTACAGTAGAGGACTACGGTACAGGACTACAGTAGAGGACTATGGTAGAGGGCTACAGTACACCTGATGTTACCAAGCTATGGCTGCGTTAAGTTGTTTGTTGTTATGGGTTGTGTTAGAAGTCCTGAATAACTTACTTGAATACACAAAATATTCTTCATGTTTTCAGTGGTTGTGTCAGGGTTGTGTGGTGGTGCATCATGCCTGCAGATTTACCCTCCCCCACTAATCAAGATTCACGACCCAGCTCTAGCTTGTGCTGGAATGCACGTCCCCGCTCCTGCATGCGCAGGGCTCAGGGGGCCTCAGGCTGTGCTCCAGTACTAGTGTGCATGTACTAAAGGGCCTCCTGAAACTGGAACTAGCAAGATGTCAGCCCCCACGAATAGATGACTTTGAAAACAACAGTCGGCTGTCTCTAGTTCTTATTATAGCTCAGTGGTTTTCCAAAGGAATACATGGATGAGAAGAGCACTATCACAATCCACTGGTTTTAATGTCTATGGCTCGAGCGAACAGGGGACAGCCCCAGCGAGCGCACAGGCCAGTCGAGAGCGCAAATTAAACTTGAGCACTTGCAAGTGTGCCTTAGAGCGAGTCGAACGTCATTGTCATAGATCAAAAATAAATATTTCTTAAAAAACACACATACAACTGTAAGCAAAGAAATGTGATTCAAACGTGTAAAAAAAAATACATTGGAACGCATTCAATTGTCCACCTGTAACGGTTGTCCTCCTCCTCTTCATCCGAAGAGGAGGAGTAGGGATTGGACCAAAGCGCAGCGTTGTTATACGACATGATATTTATTAAACAAGACGAAAACTAAACACACTTGAGAATTTACAAAATAATAAACGAAGTCAACAGACCTGAACAAACGAACTTACATATACACGAAGAACGCATGAACAGGTACAGACTACACAAACGAACGAACAAACGAAACAGTCCCGTGTGGTGCACAGACACAGACATGGAAGACAACCACCCACAAACAAACAGTGTGAACAACCTACCTTAATATGGTTCTCAATCAGAGGAAACGTAAAACACCTGTCCCTGATTGAGAACCATATCAGGCTAAATGACAATGAACCTAAACATAGAAACACAACATAGAATGCCCACCCCAACTCACGCCCTGACCAACTAAACACATACAAAAACAAGAGAAAACAGGTCAGGAACGTGACACCACCAGCAATAGTCTCGTCATTGTCAAGTTTTCACTCTCAATTTCTTAAATCACTTTCAAGTCTTGGAACCTTTGGGTTTGGATTTCAGGCTGATGGGGGGCGGGCTTAAAGGCGGGTGCATCTAGAAACCTCAGATGGTTCATCCATCACGCCAGTGAAAGTGACCAAACAAATTCCTGCACTTGGCCATTTCAGTGTTGTGATTGGCTATTACAACCCTTGTTTGGGTGTCTTCAAACAAGTGCACTGCAGAGCTGTCTGTTTAGCTAGCATGCTGGCTAAGTAGTAAGCACCAAAAGACTTAGGAAACCAAGAATATTGATAGCCAAATTAATTGGGAATTAAATTCATATAGCTATAGGCTATACCTTCAGTTGAGTGGAATCTACTTGCTTAAGTTAGCTAGTTAATTACTTGTCAGACAGCAACATACGTATGTAAAACAAAAAGCAGACAGTCAGCAGTCAGTATTCAAAGGAGGACTGAGGCAAAACACCAGGCATTCACCAAACATTGTGCTAAGGAAAACACATTTGATTTATAGTAATTGTCGGATTGGGAACTAGCATTGTTTATCAATTACAGAATCCCAAAACATTTCAATTTGTCAGGAAATGTCACAGACAAAGTTCAATAAAGTTTCAATGTTTTAACATCTTAATGTTGCATTCAAGGTAAGAGTCTATTTTAAGACTGCTGTGGCTGTATCAAAAGAGACAACTATGGATAATAATTTTGCCAAATAAGTGATAAAACACAATGTGGGACTGAGCCCATCTGAGGACAGTGCAGATGCAAAATTTGGTAACAGAATGACGGCACAAACAGTCATTCTGTACCAAACTTTGCATCTACACTGTTCTTCAAGTAAATGTGTTTTTGAAAAAATGTCTGTGTAAATTGTTCAAATTAGTCCTTGTGAGGGGGCCTCCCGGGTGGCGCAGTGGTCTAGGGCACTGCATCGCAGCGCTAGCTGTGCCACCAGAGATTCTGGGTTCGAGACGCACAATTGGCCCAGCGTCGTCCGGGTTAGGGAGGGTTTGACCGGTAGGGATATTTCGGAGGATGGTGTTTCGGAGGACGCATGGCTTTCGACCTTCGTCTCTCCCGAGCCCGTACGGGAGTTGTAGCGATGAGACAAGATAGTAATTACTAACAATTGGATACCACGAAAAAGGGGGTAAAATAAAATAATAATAATTAGTCCTTGTGCATAGAGTTGTATGGCTTGTTTAACTTTGCAATCATTGGTTTTTGTTTGACATACATTTTAAAGTAAAAAATCTGTTAACGTGGAATTGCCTTGTACCAATCCATGCCACATGTCAGTCAATATTGAACAGCCTGCTTTCATCTAATGCCCAACCGACCTCGTGGAAAGCCATCCTCCTATAGGTTTTCACTTCATCCATTACCTACACTAGTCATATTGTTTAGCATTATAAACTGGTTGGTTCGAGCCCTGAATGATGATTGGCTGACAGCCTTAGTATATCAGATCGTATACCACGGGTATGACAAAACATTTATTTCTACTGCTCTAATTACATTGGTAACCAGTTTATAATAGCAATAAGGCACCTTGGGGGTTTGTGGTATATGGCCAATATACCAATGCTAAGGGCTGTTCTTAGGCGCAACGCAGTTACCACACCCCCTCAAGCCTTATTGCTTAATAAATGACTATCACATACATTCAGTCTAGAACCATCTTCCTAACCAGTAATAGACAGCAGCTGGTCATCATCCTCTCTACGTGACAAATGTCCTATGCACAATGCCTTCATACAGCGTCAAATAAATTAGAGGAACTCTCAGTACCACTAATGGTTAAGTTACGGGAGTGATTGGTGGATGTCATGGTTACCTACAGGAAGTCCCCAGAGTGCTGTGCATAGAGGAGAGACAAGGTATCCTACTTGGAACAGAATAGACTCCTGTAGCTCCTGTCTCTGTGAACTGAGCAGAGGACAACTTCACCACGACATATTAGTGACAGAGGACCTGCATGGAAAAAGGGATGGAGAGAAATGCAAATAGTCTGGGTAGCCATTTGATTAGCTGTTCAGGAGTCTTATGGATTGGGGGTAGAAGCTATTTAGGAGCCTCTTGAACCTAGTAGCAGAAAAAACAGTCTATGAATAGGGTGACTGGAGTTTTTTACTATTTTTAGGGCCTTCCTCTGACACCGCATCATCTGTGGATCTGTTGGGGCAGTATGCAAATTGGAGTGGATCTAGGGTTTCTGAGATAATGGTGTTGATGTGAACCATGACATGACTTTCAAAGCATTCCATGGCTACAGACGTGAGTGCTACGGGTCGGAAGTCATTTAGGCAGGTTACCTTAGTGTTCTTTGGCACAGGGACTATGGTGGTCTGCTTGAAACATGTTGGTATTACAGACTCAGACAGGGAGAGGTTGAAAATAACAGTGAAGACACTTGCCAGTTGGTCAGCGCATGCTCGGAGTGCACGTCCTGGTAATCCATCTGACCCTGCGGCCTTGTGAATGTTGACCTGTTTGAAGGTCTTACTCACTGTTACGCACGCCTCTGAGAAGAGGGAACGCAACTCCCTGCTGCAACTCAACTCCCTGTGAAGTGTAAGAGGTATGGACTGTAGGCGTGAGTAAGGACGACAAAGGCAGATTTTACCGTTACTAGGATTTATTTCCTTACGGTAATATGGGGAAAAGGGGCTGGACGGAACCAAAGCAAAGAAAGTAAATATCAAAACTTCCCCCTTTCCTATCTAACCTGCCTACCCACCACTTACCTATCTTAGCGCCACCTGGTGCCCTAACCAAAATACAGGGGGTGGTCCGCCCAGGTCTTACCTAGTGTGCCTAGACAATGAATATACTACGGGTATATGTATGCCCGCGGGCCTCTTGCCTAAGCACTCCCAAAGTGCCTTCTCCCCCCCTGGGAACAAATGAAACAGAACAATTATTAACAAACAATTTCAATAATCAAAACAGTGCGTCCTATAACACATAAGACATAACCAATCAGCTCCCTCAGCAACAACTTATATAGTACATACCAAATCTCTGAGAAACAACCAACACTTTATCACAATCAAATTCTCAAGCAAGGATCTCTCTCTCTCCAATCTTTCCAAAATCTTCTCTCTCTAATGATTTCTCTCCCTCCACAAAAAGATCCCTTTTCCTGAACAGAACACTGGCTTTTATATTCCTCAGGTGGCAAAGGTAATTAGTGTCAGCTGCTTCTTGACGAGGGGGCGTGGTCAGCTCTCCAATTATCAATTAGCCATGGAGAACTCAGGAAGCTATCTCCTGAAACACACACTCAAATACATACCACAACACAGAAAACTGGGGAACGTAACACTCACATCTGCTGCGGAGAGGGTGATCACACAGTCGTCCGGAACAGCTGATGCTCTCATGCATGTTTCAGTGTTACTGGTGCTTCCTGCTTTAATTTTAGCTTGTAAGCCGGAATCAGGAGGATAGAATTATGGTCAGAGGTCATTCTCATGTATTGTAACTGCACAACAACTGATAGCGTAAAAGTGATCAAATATGTATTTCAATCAGACTATCTCAAAGTATGCAGTTAGCGGTTTAGCTACAATATTGGCTAGTTACTTGGCTCTTGGCTCCTCTTCCTCCTCAATCACAGCCCTCTTCCCCAGTGAGGGTCTTCCCTGTCTGTTCTCACCCTGCCTCTTCCACTTTCCTAACACCTTCCAAGTCCTCCTCCTCTACTAAACCCCTCCTCGACTTAGCTACAATGCGCTTAGTTAAACCAGAGACAGTAGAGAACAAAATCACATTTGGTTAAATCACAGGGTCAAACGTTAGCAAGCTAGCTGGTTAGCTAATGTTAACTAGTTAGCTTCCTAGCTTGCTGACGTTAACCTAGCTTGCCTCATCAATATCCTGCTAGGCTAAATAACTACCTACTTCAATTTCAATATTGAGATCATAGTTGGTTAGCTAGCTAGTTGGTTGGTTAGATTCTCTACTGAAAAACTATTCAACCTCTTCATTGTCAGCCATCATTCACCTTTCAACATCCCCTTTCATCTTCTGTGGTTAAACATTTGGTTCGAGAGCAGTTAAGCAGTGATTGAATTTTGAATTGGATAGACCATTTCGTTCCGGTTCGACGTTTGAATCGGATTTGACTCCATACATTGGCTCTACAGGTTCCCAGAGTGGACAGATATTGCATTGATGTTACAAGTCATTATACCACCCAGTGCTTAGTGATCCGCCTCTCTGTCCTCCGGTGGGTCAAAACAAGTGCACCCCACATCATGGTTGTGTGCAGTACAGAACGGAACTATAGGCTACACCAGTGGTTATAGGCCTGCATCTGTTTGCATTTATTGCATAGGATAATTATATGGAGAGTTGAAATAATTGATCTCTTTAATATACTATAGTGATGCCTAATGCCTAAATAATCAAATTCATTATGATCTCAATTAACAGTGTTGGCAAGTGCTTTTTATGTTGTTTTTCTATTGTTATTGACATTGAGAGGAATAACCTATTCCTTTCCTTTGGCTTAAAACTAAAAACAGAGGCAGGCCTATCACGCTGGCCTGGACAAATTACACTACATGGCCAAAAGTACAGTATCAATGCGTACTTTAAAAGTGTCTCATCTACTGTATCTCAGAAGGCAGAACCAGCCATAGACAGGACTCCTCAATAAGAATCACTATATTTACTTCATAAAAAACGAATTGTACTAATTCACTGCACATAGCATGGAGACTTAGTACTGACACTCACTCGGAAGTGGTTGGGAATGTGTATGGTAGCTGATCATGCAGCAACCCAGACCCCTCTACTGTCAGAGATAACACATACTGACAACAACAAAAATATATACAAAAATAAGACATTTAAAAAAATAAGTGTCTCATTTTGTCCTACTTGGGCAATGTATATTGGACTTACCAATTTAATCATACTGTAAGTCTTATTCTTATTATTAAAATATATATATAATCATAACGCACTTTACTTAAAATAGGACATTTGTGGTTGACTAAAGAGCATTTAAGTCTGGCTTTTCTTCTTCTTTGTATTGCATAGAGACATAGTTACTGACCGATAAACTGACCAATAACCTTCTGCCTTGTAACTATTCCCCAGGATGTTGCTGTAAATAAGGACGTGTTCAGTCAACTTACAGTACCTGGTCAAATAAAAATGAAATAAAAAGGGAATGACCACTACAGAGCGACCAATAAGGTTGCTCTCTCACCTGTGCAACAATACAGGCCAGATCAATGGGGAAAGGGGAGGAGGTGAAAGAGGAACATGAGGGATTAATTTTTTTGTGTTCTATGTCTTGTGAATACATGACAACTAGGAAGCTTGAGGGTTGATCAACACTATTTTCATTGTAGCTGTTTTTGTATTGTATCAACACCATACATATATGAGCCGTCCTCCCTTCAGCAGCCTCCACTGATATGAACTTATCTCAATATCACTTGTTGTGGATAATGCTTAAGATTTGAACACATTAACATGTGTGACATGGAATGTCTAGAGGAGTATCAATTCTCATTGATAAAAAAAAGGTCCCATTTAAGTCTACAGAAATTACTACAGACCCAAATGTAAGTTTTATAATGGTAAAAGGAAACCTGGCACAATAAAAGTCATTTTACTGAAATGTTAATGCCCAAATGAAGACAACCCAAAGTTCATTAATGACCTTATACTAAAACTATATCAATGTAACGGGAACATTATATGGGGGGGATATTTTAACTGTGTGCTGGATGCAAGTCATCAACTTAACTATATCCTCTTCCTATCATGTCTAAGGTATTAAACCACAACATCAAAGAGATGGGTCTGTGTGAACTGTGGAGATAGAAACATCCAACTGAAAGACAATACTACTATTAATCTCACCTCCAAAACTCATATTCAAGAATTAACTTTTCATGAATTGAGTGTAAATTCCTTCCTAGAATAATAAAGAGCCATAGCACATTGTCTTTCACGTTTAAGCTCAGACCTCCTATGCTAATAACAAATACATGGTGATTCAACAAAACGCTACTTGGAGATAAGGAGTTTACCTCATATCTCAACACACAGAGACATGTTTTTGGAAATAAATGTAGATAATGCAGTATGTCCAACTGTTGTCTGGGAAGCTCTTAAAGCATACAGTGGGGCAGAAAAAGTATTTAGTCAGCCACCAATTGTGCAAGTTCTCCCACTTAAAAAGATGAGAGAGGCCTGTAATTTTCATCATAGGTACACTTCAACTATGACAGACAAAATGAGAAAACAAAAATCCAGAAAATCACATTGTAGGATTTTTAATGAATTTATTTGCAAATTATGGTGGAAAATAAGTATTTGGTCACCTACAAACAAGCAAGATTTCTGGCTCTCACAGACCTGTAACTTCTTCTTTAAGAGGCTCCTCTGTCCTCCACTCGTTACCTGTATTAATGGCACCTGTTTGAACTTATAAATTCATTAAAAATCCTACAATGTGATTTTATGATTTTTTTTCTCATTTTGTCTGTCATAGTTGAAGTGTACCTATGATGAAAATTACAGGCCTCTCTCATCTTTTTAAGTGGGAGAACTTGCACAATTGATGGCTGACTAAATACTTTTTTGCCCCACTGTATATGAGATATTGTATCCTGTCTTACTCTTCACATAAGAAAAACAAGACCCATAAAGTATTAGAAATACTAGAACAGAAAATCCACAACTTAGAAAGAAAACACAGTTTAGATAGAAATGCTGACACCCTTCAACCGTTGGACACTTTGAAGCTTGAATATAACACAATAAACACCTGCTCTGCTGAGATTTCTGCCATGAAATCCATGCTACAATATATTGAGCAAGGTGAAAGTTCAGGGAAAATGCTTGCTTGGAAATTGAAGAAAGTGGATGAGGAACGTACCATCCAGAGTAGTCAAACAACATCAGGAGGGCTAGTTCGGAACATTTGAACATGGATTTTAAAGAACTGATTTTAGCATTAAAAAACTCCAAAAAACAGCCAATAATTTCAGGTCCAGTACCATCGTTGGGCCGCGGGTGTGAAAGATTTAGCAGACAGCTGGATTATACATCTGGCTAAAAGACTGTAGCTCTGCTGGAGTCACTTTTATTGATAGCTGGATTATACATCTGGCTAAAAGACTGTAGCTCTGCTGGAGTCACCTTCTGGAAACAGAAGATACTCTACAGAAGATACTCTACAGGAATGACGGAGTCCATCCAAATCATCTTGGCTCCTGGACTCTATCCACGCATTTCAAGGCTGCGTTGAAACAATGACTGGTAAATGATCCAAGACCAGCTCAGTTTTTTTTAAACCTTTATTTAACTAGGCAAGTTAGTCAAGAACAAATTCTTATTTTCAATGATGGCCTAGGAACAGTGGGTTAACTGCCTTGTTCAGGGGCAGAATGACAGATTCTTACCTTGTCAGCTCGGGGATTCAATCTTGCAACCTTTCTGTCCAACACTCTAACCACTAGGCTACCTGCCGCCCCAAATTATCCCTACCATTGTGACAATGAGTCGTCATAATGTTGCATCAAATGTACATGATCTTAGGGACATTGGCAAACACAATGTAAGTAATTTAATTTACGTACCCCTAACTGCACCGAATACATGTCACGGTTTTCTTCCATAGGTGAAGGAGAGGACCAAAATGCAGCGCGGCTAGTGTTCAACATGTTTAATTAGACGAATAAACGGTAACACTAATACAAGTAACAAAATAACAAATGTGAAAACCGAGACAGCCCTATCTGGTGCAGACAAAACACAGAGACAGGAAACAATCACCCACAAAATCCCAACACAAAACAAGCCTCCTATATATGATTCTCAATCAGGGACAACGATTGACAGCTGCCTCTGATTGAGAACCATATTAGGCTGGACACAGAAACAGACAAACTAGACACACAACATAGAATCCCCACCCAGCTCACGTCCTGACCAACACTAAACAAGCAAAACACATAAGAACTCTGGTCAGGACGTTACAGTACCCCCCTCCTGAGGTGCGGACTCCGAACGCACCCCTAAAACTCAAGAGGAGGGTCTGGGTGGGCATCTGTCCGCGGTGGCGGCTCCGGCGCAGGACGAGGACACCACTCTACCACTGTCTTTGTCCCCCTCCTTAGCGTCCTTTGAGTGGCGACCCTCGCCCCCGACCTTGGTCTAGGAACCTTCACCAAGGCCCCCCCTAGATAGAGGAGATAGCTCAGGACAGAGAGGTAGCTCAGGACAGAGAGGTAGCTCAGGACAGAGAGGTAGCTCACGACAGAGAGGTAGCTCACGACAGAGAGGTAGCTCACGACAGAGAGGTAGCTCACGACAGAGAGGTAGCTCACGACAGAGAGGCAGCTCACGACAGAGAGGCAGCTCCGGACTGAGTGGCAGCTCCGGACTGAGTGGCAGCTCCGGACTGAGTGGCAGCTCCGGACTGAGTGGCAGCTCCGGACTGAGTGGCAGCTCATGACTGAGTGGCAGCTCATGACTGAGTGGCAGCTCATGACTGGAGGGCAGCTCATGACTGGAGGGCAGCTCATGACTGGAGGGCAGCTCATGACTGGAGGGCAGCTCATGACTGGAGGGCAGCTCATGACTGGAGGACAGCTCATGACTGGAGGACAGCTCATGACTGGAGGACAGCTCATGACTGGAAGGCAGCTCATGACTGGAGGGCAGCTCATGACTGGAGGGCAGCTCATGACTGGAGGGCAGCTCATGACTGGAGGGCAGCTCATGACTGGCTGGCGGCTCTGGCAGCTCCTGACTGGCTGGCGGCTCTGGCAGCTCCTGACTGGCTGGCGGCTCCGGCAGCTCCTGACTGACGGACGGCTCTAGCGGCTCCTGACTGACGGACGGCTCTAACGGCTCGGGACAGACGGGCGGCTCTAATGGCTCGGGACAGACGGATGGCTCAGACGGCGCTGGGCAGACGGATGGCTCAGACGGCACTGGGCAGACGGATCGCTCAGACGGCACTGGGCAGACGGATGGCTCAGACGGCACTGGACAGACGGATGGCTCAGACGGCACTGGGCAGACGGATAGCTCAGACGGCGCTGGGCAGACGAGCAGTGCAGGCGGCGTTGAGCAGACGAGCAGTGCAAGCGGCGTTGGGCAGACGGCCGACTCTGACCTGCTGAGGCGCACAGTAGGCCTGGTGCGTGGTACCGGAACTGGAGGTACTGGGCTGGAGACACGCACCATAGGAAGAGTGCGTGGAGGAGGAACAGAGTTCTGGAGACGCACAGGAAGCCTGGTGCGTGGTGTAGGCACTGGTGGTACTGGGCTGGGGCGGGAAGGTGGCGCCGGATATACCTGACCGTGAAGGAGTACACGAGCTCGTGAGCACCGAGCCTGCCCAACCTTACCTGGTTGAATGGTCCCCGTAGCCCTGCCAGTGCGGCGAGGTGGAATAGCCCGCACTGGGCTATGCTGGCGAACCGGGGACACCATTTGTAAGGCTGGTGCCATGTACACCGGCCCGAGGAGAAGTACTGGAGGCCAGATATGTTGAGCCGGCTTCATGGCACTTGGCTCAATGCTCACTCTAGCCCGGCTAGTGCGGGGAGGTGGAATAACCCGCACCGGGCTAAGCACACGTACAGGAGACTCCGTGCACTCTTCCGCACAACACGGTGTCTGCCCGTACTCTCGCTCTCCACGGTAAGCCCGGGAAGTTGGCGCAGGTCTCCTACCTGACTTCGCCACACTCCCCTTTAGCCCCCCCCCCCCCCCCCCCCCCCCCACCAATACATTTTTGGGTGAGCCTCTCGTGCTTCCAGCCGCTCTGCCTTGCTAGCGCCTCATAATGCCGCCTCTCCGCTTTTGCTGCCTCCAGCTCCGCTTTGGGGCGGCGACACTCCTCTGGCTCTGCCCAGGGTCCTTTTCCGTCCAGAATTTCCTCCCATGTCCATTCCTCCTGGTACCGCTGCTGCTGTCGCTGCTGCCCGTTTCCACGCTGCTTGGTCCGAGTTTGGTGGGTGATTCTGTCACGGTTTTCTTCCATAGGTGAAGGAGAGGACCAAAATGCAGCGCGGCTAGTGTTCAACATGTTTAATTAGACGAATAAACGGTAACACTAATACAAGTAACAAAATAACAAATGTGAAAACCGAGACAGCCCTATCTGGTGCAGACAAAACACAGAGACAGGAAACAATCACCCACAAAATCCCAACACAAAACAAGCCTCCTATATATGATTCTCAATCAGGGACAACGATTGACAGCTGCCTCTGATTGAGAACCATATTAGGCTGGACACAGAAACAGACAAACTAGACACACAACATAGAATTCCCACCCAGCTCACGTCCTGACCAACACTAAACAAGCAAAACACATAAGAACTCTGGTCAGGACGTTACAATACATCTGTTTATCCTACAGCTCTTGTAAGCAGTAATCATGAGCTTATAAACCAGAGTTATACTGTTAGCACTGAGGCGGTGTAGGAAGACCACTTTATGCAGCTCACCTTGCACTATCAGCTCCAATGTAAACAACATAAGTAAGTCTACCTCTGATAAGCTTCCCAGTAAAGCATTAAAAACAATCAAGCAACCCAGAAAAATGCTAAAAATAGCCCATATTAACATATGTAGCCTAAGAAACAAGGTCCATGAAGTCAATAACTTGCTTTTAACAGATGACATTCATGTTCTATCTCTGAAACTCACTTAGATAATACCTTTGATGATACAGTGGTAGCAATACATGGTTATAACATCTACCGAAAAGACAGAAATGCCAACGGAGGCGGTGTTGCGGTCTATATTCAGAACCAGATTCCTGTGAAGCTTAGAGACGATCTAATGTTCAATTCTGTTGAAGTAATATGGCTACAGGTTCATCTGCCTCACCTAAAGCCCCTTCTTGTGGGAAGCTGCTATAGACCACCAAGTGCTAACAGTCAGTATCTGGATAATATGTGTGAAATGCTTGATAATGTATGTGATATCAACAGAGAAGTATATTTTCTGGGTGATTTAAATATTGACTGGCTATCATCAAGCTGCCCACTCAGGAAAAAACTTCAATCTGTAACCAGTGCCTGCAACCTGGATCAGGTTGTCAGTCAACCTACCAGGGTAGTTAGCAGAAATCATCAACATGTATTGATCACATCTTTACTAACGCTGCAGATATTTGCTTTAGAGCAGTATCCAAATTCATAGGATGTAGTGATCACAATATAGTAGCCCATTAAGAATATGACTGTAAAAACTGTTAAATCCCCTTGGATTGATGAGGAATTGAAAAATTGTATGGTTGAGATGGATGAGGCAAAAGGTATGGCAATTAAGTCTGGCAGCCCAAATGATTGGCAAACATACTACAAATTAAGAAATCATGTGACTAACCTAAATAAAAATAAACTACACTATGATAGTAAAAAGCTTAGGGGCACTTTAAATGAAATTTTGGGGAAAAAAGCCAACTCGGCTCCTTCATTTATTGAATCAGATGGCTCATTCATCACAAAACCCACTGATATTGCAAACTACTTTAATTACTTTTTCATTGTCAAGATAAGCAAACTTAGGGACGACATGCCAGCAACAAACGCTGACACTACACATCCAAGTATATTGGACCAAATTATGAAAGACAAGAATTGTACTTTTGAATTCCATAAAGTCAGTGTGGAAGAGGTGAGAAAATGATTGTTGTCTATCAACAATGACAAGCCACTGGGGTCTGACAATCTAAATGGAAAATTACTGAGGACAATAGCAGACGATATTGCCACTCCTATTTGCCACATCTTCAATTTAAGCCTACTAGAGAGCGTGTGCCCTTCGGCCTGGAGGGAAGCTAAAGTCATTCCGCTACCCAAGAATGGTAAAGCCCCCTTTACTGGCTCAAATAGCCAACAAATCAGCCTGTTACCAACCCTTAGTAAACTTCTGGAAAAAAATGTGTTTGACCAGATACAATGCTATTTTACAGTAAACAAACTGACAAAAGAATTTCAGCATGCTTATAGGGAAGGACATTCAACAAGCACAGCACTTACACAAATGGCTGATGGTTGGCTGAGAGAAATTGATGATAAAATGATTGCGGGGGCTGTCTTGTTAGACTTCAGTGCAGCTTTTGACATTATTGATCATAGTCTGCTGCTGGAAAAATGTATGTGTTATGGCTTTACACCCCCTGCTATAATGTGGATAAAGAGTTACTTTTCTAACAAAACACAGAGGGTGTTCTTTAATGGAAGCCTATCAAATATAATCCAGTTAGAATCAGGAATTCCCCAGGGTAGCTGTTTAGGCCCCTTGCTTTTATTCCATTTTTACTAATGACATGTCACTGACTTTGAGTAAAGCCAGAGTTTCTATGTATGCAGATGACTCAACACTATACACGTCAGCTACTACAGTGACTGAAATGACTGCAACACTCAACAAAGAGCTGCAGTTTCAGAATGGGTGGCAATGAATAAATTAGCCCTAAATATTTCTAAAACTAAAAGTATTGTATTTGGAACAAAACACTCACTAAACCCTAAACCTCAACTAAATCTTGTAATAAATAATGTGGAAATTGAGCAAGTTGAGATGACTAAACTGCTTGGAGTAACACTAGATTGTAAACTGTCATGGTCAAAACATATTGATGCAAAGTAGCTAAGATGGGGAGAAGTCTGTCCATAACAAAGCGATGCTCTGCCTTCTTAACAACACTATCAACAAGGCAGGTCCTACAGGCCCTAGTTTTGTCACAACTGGACTACTGTTCAGTCATGTGGTCAGGTGCCACAAAAAAGGACTCTTGCAAAATTGCAATTGGCTCAGAACAGGGCAGCACGGCTGGCCCTTGGATGTACACAGAGAGCTAATATTAATAATATGCATGTCAATCTCTCCTGGCTGAAAGTGGAAGAGAGATTGACTTCATCACTACTTCTATTTATGAGAGGTATTGACATGTTGAATGCACCGAGCTGTCTGTCTAAACTACTAGCACACAGCTCGGACACCCATGCATACCCCACAAGACATGCCACAAGAGGTCTCTTCACGATCCAGAACAGACTATGGGAGGCACGCGGTACTACATAGAGCCATGACTACATGGAACTCTATTCCACATCAAGTAACCAACGCATCAGTAAAATTTGATTTAAAAAACAGATAAAAAAACACCTTATGGAACAGCGGGGACTGTGAAGCAACACAAACATTGGCACATACACACACACACACACACACACACACACACACACACACACACACACACAATAACATACGCTATACATACACTATACATACACATGGATTTAGTACTGTGGATATGTGGTAGTGGTGGAGTAGGGGCCTGAGGACACACAGTGTGTTGTGAAATCTGTGAATGTATTGTAATGTTTTTAAAATTGTATAAACTGCCTTCATTTTGCTGGACCCCAGGAAGAGTAGCTGCTGCTTTGGCAAATCATTGTTCTCTTGTTACTCCTGGACATCTGAAAAAATCTGATCTACGACCTGTTGAACACTGAAACGTGCACTCATGGTCATCCAACTTTTTCAATAAAATAAATGGCCTGCTCTCCAACTTTATTTAGAAATGAAAGACCTCAAGAGTCAAATTGACTGTTTTACACTTCCCTTATAAAGCAGGAGGTCTTGGACTACCTCAGATGAAGATGTATTACTGGGCTTCACAACTGCGTTCACTTCAACAATGGACAGCAGACTATCCTTGTGCATGGAGGAGTATTGAAGCCATAAATGTAATACCTTATGAATATATTCACTACTTTGGGTCCAAGGCATTGAAGAAAAAACAGACAATCCAATGATTCTCAATTCCATTAGTATTTGGGAAAATGTAGATAAATTCATGAGGTGGAAAGAACCAATATCTTCAGGCACCCCTATTTGGAATACCTTTAGGTCCCTAAGATCAGAAATCTTATTTAATCGCTTCAACAGAATCTGGATGAACCAAAAGCATTTAGCATAGAAAAAATACTGAAATAAGCTGCTACGCCAAAGAAGTGAATTGCCAAGTTATATAAAGGGTTGTCTGAAACTCTACCTGGTGGTTCAGAACCTAAAAGGAAAACATGGGAAACAGATCTGAAGGAAGAAATTGAGGAGAACCATTGGTCTCAGAGATGTGAAAATGTTCATACCTGCTCCTTCTACCTAAGACATAAACTACTACGGAAAACTTAAGGAAACTTCGTAGGAAGAAGGAACACTCAAGAACACGGTTCTATAAAAAACCCTTTAAGTTTGTCAAAGACCTCTTCGCAAAGGAAAAGTGCGGAATCCTAAAAACTCCAAAGCCAGAACTGGAAGAACATCTGGAAAAGGTCCACCAGGACACGAAAAGGCATGAGCAGATAATCATCCCACATGACATCCCACCTATTCAACCACCAGAATTCAATCTGGACACTGACCCTCCAAAATGGAAGGAAGTAGAGAACGTTGTCCGACGAGCAAGAGCGGCCTCGGCTCCTGGGCCTAATGGAGTACCATATAAGCTCTACAAGAACGCCCCGGATGTTCTACGCTTTCTTTGGAGGCTCATGAGGATAGTGTGGCAGAAGGAAATAATACCAAAGGCATGGCGAAGGGCTGGTGGTGTGCTAATCCCGAAAGAGAAGGATGCGACAGACATCAGTCAATTCCGACCAATCTCCCTTCTCAACGTCGAAGGGAAGATCTTTTTCAGTATAATAGCACAGAGGCTGTCCACTTACCTGGAAAGGAACAAGTACATTGATACATCTGTACAGAAAGCAGGCATTCCTGGTTTCTCTGGTTGCCTGGAACATACTAGTATGATTTGGCACCAGATCCAAACAGCTAAGAAGGACAAGAGAGACCTCTATGTCATCTTCCTCGACCTGGCCAATGCCTTTGGCTCAGTTCCCCATGAACTCCTCTGGGAATCCTTCAACTTTTTCCACGTACCAGAACCCATCACTACACTGGTAAAGGCCTATTTCCAAGACCTGCAATTGTGTTTCACAACACCTGACTTCACAACAACATGGCAGCGCTTGGAAGTGGGCATAATGGCAGGCTGTACAATTTCACCTCTGGCCTTCACTATGGCCATGGAAGTCATCATCAGGGCATCGAGATGGGTGGTCGGAGGTGAGAGAACTAAGGAAGGGCTCCGTCTCCCACCTATCCGAGCATACATGGATGACATGACTACACTGACCACCACTGCAGCATGCACCAGGCGGCTACTTGCAAAACTGCAGGATAACATCAAGTGGGCCCGGATGAAAATCAAGCCAAGCAAAACTCGAAGCATCTCCATAGTCAAGGGACAGCTTAAAGATGTGAGGTTCTGCATTGGAGATGACCCGATACCAACGGTGTCTGAGCAACCCGTCAAGAGCCTGGGTAGATGGTACAACGAAAGCCTCCGGGATAAAGTTCAAGTGCAGCAAGTAAGACAGGACATCGCCGACGGTCTTGAGAACATCAACAAGACCCTACTGCCTGGGAAGCTCAAGCTTTGGTGCCTACAGTTTGGACTTCTCCCCCGGGTAATGTGGCCACTCACCGTCTATGAGGTCCCAATAACAACAGTGGAGAAGATGGAGCGAACCATTACCTCATACGTGAAGAAATGGCTGGGTGTCCCACGATGCCTGAGTAACATCGGCCTCTATGGCAAAGGGGTCCTTGAACTACCTCTTACAAGTCTAACGGAGGAGTACAAGTGCTCTAAAGTAAGACTTCAGATGACATTGAAGGACTCCAAAGACCAGACCATTAGCAAGGCTGCAGCTCCCCTACAAACTGGACGGAAATGGACATCATCCAAGGCTGTGCAGCAAGCAACATCAGCCCTGAGACACCAATACATTGTGGGGAATATCCAGCATGGAAGAGGAGGCTTTGGCCTGGCAGCAAGCAAACCAACGTTCCATAAGGCAACAACATCTGAATGCAGGAAGCTGGTGGTCGAGGAGGTGCGCAGACAGGAGGAGACTGCAAGAAGTGCAAAGGCTGTCTCTCTTGCTAAACAAGGGCAATGGACGCGGTGGGAAGGCCTGGAGAGGAGAAAGATCAACTGGAGTGAGCTTTGGCAAATGGAGGCAAGCAACATCAGCTTCATCATCAGAGCTGTTTATGATGTGCTTCCATCACCAAAAAACCTACATCAATGGTATGGCGAGGACCCGACCTGCCCCCTCTGCCCAGCTCCAGCGACTCTCAGGCATATAATGACAGGTTGCAAGACCAGCCTCTCACAAGGCCGCTACACCTGGAGGCACAATCAGGTCCTCAAGAGCCTGGCTGCAGCACTTGAGACCAAGAGGAGTGCAACCAATTCATTACCTCCAAAAACAAGCAATCCCGTCAAAACAACAACATTCATCCGGGAGGGACAGAAAAGGCCCAAGCATCCTCCTACAAAGCCATAAACTGGACACCTAGGCATGGCCCGGGACTGGAAGATGCTTGTCGATATTGGCCAACAACTCATTTTTCCACCTGAGATTGCTTCTACCAACCTTAGGCCAGACATGGTACTCTGGTCCCCTTCACGAAAGGCTGTGTACATCATAGAGCTCACAGTCCTGTGGGAAAACTCTGTTGAAGAGGCCTACGAGCGTAAGAAACTGCGTTACACAGAGTTGGCAGCAGACGCAACTCAGCGTGGCTGGAATGCAAAAGTCTGGCCAGTTGAAGTGGGATGCAGAGGATTCGTGGCTTCTTCCACCATCAGGTTGCTGAAAGAACTTAGAATCCATGGACAGGCTCTGCGGCAGACCGTCAGAGCAGTTTCTCAAGCAGCTGAAAGAGGCAGCCAGTGGATCTGGATCAAACGGAAGGACCCTTGCTGGGCTATAACTTCATGACCCCCCACCCCCACCTGAGAACCCAATTCAGATCCCTCCAACTTGAGGAGGGCATATGAGGTATGCGGTCAGCTGTAGGGCTGGCTCAGGGAAGAGGACGCCCCTGCCTTGCATAGTCCCGTGGGAAATCTTAATTGGGCATGGGACACAAGCTAAGGCTTGATCACCCTTTAGCTGGCCACCTTTGATGAGGGTGTTTAGTGATTAAAGGCCGAAACACCCACTGATTCGAAGGCACACTACTGAGGATGTGTCCCAAAATTGACATCTTAACCCAGTCTAAGAAATAAACCTCCCATGCCACTCTGTCAACATCACGGCAAATCTCATGTGAGTGCATACCATCTATTGGCACAATGGACAGTTTTAACATCTCGTCCCGTGTTTTATGATTCTGCAATTTAACATAACTCATAGGACTTACTACACTCCTGCCAGAATGCTTGTAATGCACTCAGAAAGGTCACATCTCTGTTGGATTTGCAAAAAGCACAAAGGAACCCTATTACATATGCTGTGGTCCTCCAAAACAGACACCATTTTGGGATAATGTATGTGCTATCATTTCTTTGTGTCTAGGAATTTATATCCATCCATCTCCATGATTATGTCTGTTGGAAAATGTAAATATTGGTGATCAATATCAGAGAAAGTTTTGTAATGTAGGTTTAATTGTTGTAAAAAAAAATCTATAGCCCTCAAATGAAAAGCCTCATATTCACCCTCAATAACAAACTGGAGGACTATCTAGTTACATACCACTAGATTATATATACTATAAAGTCAAACAAAAAACAGACTTCATTTGACAGAATTGGGAAACTATGTGGACCATCTCAAATAATGCATGTGAACAAGTTCAGGCATGTTGTTGTAGGGGTTGTATAATGGTTGTTTTGTTTTTCTGTTGTATTGTTTCTGTTTGTGAATGTCAGTTTGTTTTTGATAGTTTTTTCACTTCCGGTCTTCCGAGTGGCGCAGCGGTCTAAGGCACTGCATCGCAGTGCTTAAGGTGTCACTATAGACCCGGGTTCAATCCCAGGCTGTGTCACTACCAGCCGTGACTGGGAGTCCCATAGTGCGGTGCACAATTGGCCCAGTGTTGTCCGTGTTAGGGGAGGGTTTGGCCAGGGGGGCTTTACTTGGCTTAGTGACTCCTTGTGGCAGGCCAGGCGCCTGCAAGCTGACTTCGGTCATCAGTTGGATGGTGTTTCCTCCGACACATTGCTGTGGCTGGCTTCCGGGTTAAGCAGGCGGGTGTTAAGCGCGATTTGGCGGGTCATGTTTTGGATGACGCATGACTTTGCCTCTTTCAAGCCCGTTGGGGAGTTGCAGCAAGATTGTAATTGGATATCCCAAAATTGGGGAGAAAAATACAGCAACAAAAAATATATATATACCGTACCAGTCAAAAGTTTGGACACACCTACTCATTCCAGAGTTTTTCTTTATTTTTGCTATTTTCTACATTGTCGAATAATAGTGAAGACATCAACATTTTGAAATAACACATATGGAATCATGTAGTAATCAAGAAAGTGTTAAACAAATCAAAATATATTTTATATTTGAGATTCTTCAAAGTAGCCACCCTTTGCCTTGATGACAGCTTCGCACACTCTTGGCATTCTCTCAACCATCTTCACCTGGAATGCTTTTCCAACAGTCTTGAAGGAGTTCCCACATATGCTGAGCACTTGTTGACTGCTTTTCCTTCAATCTGTGGTCCAACTCATCCCCAACCATCTTAATTGGGTTGAGGTTGGGTGATTGTGGAGGCTAGGTCATCTGATGCAGCACTCCATCACTCTCCTTCTTGGTCAAATAGCCCTTACACAGCCTGGAGGTGTGTTGGGTCATTGACCTGTTGAATAACAAATGATAATTCACTTTAATATTTCGATCAATAAAATTAAAAATAAGATGAAAGAAATGGTATGTGTTTGAATTAAAATGAACAGCTTAGTATGAGTTAAAATACATGTCCTACTAGCTCCATCCTGGTATCACAGTGGACTAATTCCATGGATAGAGAACAGAAGATCATAGGTTTGAAACTTACTGACACTGTGACACAAACAAAAATAAATGTGTTTCCATGATTAATTCCTAAGCAGACGAATTTCTAACTGTCCTATCTGTGTTTGGAGGTTAAAACAGTTAACCCAAACTATGATAGAAGTGTTAATAAAAGGCTTATTGAAACATAACCTATCATTTCCGTTCTCACAACATTAATAAAACCTCCCAGGAAAACCTTTAGGGAACCATAGCATAGCAATGTTTTCAGAACCTCCCTGCAACCTAAAAATGTAAGTTCCCAGAACAGGCTAAATTTTTTTACATTTCACAGTTCCCACAATGCCCAAGGAACCAAATGTGCTAGGTGGGTTAGCACTTTACGGATCATACTTCCTTCACACAAGCTAATTCCCAAATGTATTGGCTCTGGAAAAGGGAGCGCTGATTCCGGGAGCCGAGCAGCGGCTAAGCCTGCCCTCTACACCTCACTATCCTATTTATTAGACTGGGAAACTGTAAAAGGCAACATGACCCCTGACCTCTCAGAGAGAGAGATGGAGGGAGGGAGGGAGAGAGACGGAGGTAACGAGAGGGTGAGAGAGATATGAAGAGAACGGGAGGGTGATAGAGAGATATGGAGAGAACGGGAGGGTGAGAGAGAGATAGATAGAACGAGAGGGAGAGAGAGAGATATGGAGAGAACGGGAGGGTGAGAGAGAGATATGGAGAGAACGAGAGGGAGAGAGAGAGATAGATAGAACGAGAGGGAGAGAGAGAGATATGGAGAGAACGGGAGGGTGAGAGAGATATGGAGAGAACGAGAGGGAGAGAGAGAGATAGATAGAACGAGAGGGTGAGAGAGAGATATGGAGAGAACGGGAGGGAGAGAGAGATAGATAGAACGAGAGGGTGAGAGAGAGATATGGAGAGAACGAGAGGGAGAAAGAGAGATAGATAGAACGAGAGGGTGAGAGAGAGATATGGAGAGAACGGGAGGGAGAGAGAGATATGGAGAGAACGAGAGGGAGAGAGAGAGATATGGAGAGAACGAGAGGGAGAGAGAGATAGATAGAACGAGAGGGTGAGAGAGAGATATGGAGAGAACGAGAGGGAGAAAGAGAGACAAATAGAACGAAAGGGAGAGAGAGAGATATGGAGAGAACGAGAGGGAGAAAGAGAGATAGATAGAACGAGAGGGAGAGAGAGAAAAAGGAGTGAATAGAGAGAACGGTGTGAGAGAGAAAAGAGGCAGAGAGAGGGGAGAGACAAAGAAAGAGAGAGAGAGAGAGGCGGGAAGAGAGAGAGAGGCGGGAAGAGAGATAGAGAGAGAGGCAGGAAGAGAGAGAGAGAAAGAGGCAGGAAGAGAGAGAGAGAGAGGCAGGAAGAGAGAGAGAGAGAGAGGCGGGAAGAGAGAGAGAGGCAGGAAGAGAGAGAGAGAGAGAGAGAGAGGCAGGAAGAGAGAGAGAGAGAGGCAGGAAGAGAGAGAGAGAGAGGCGGGAAGAGAGAGAGAGAGAGGCAGGAAGAGAGAGAGAGAGAGAGGCAGGAAGAGAGAGAGAGAGGCAGGAAGAGAGAGAGAGAGAGGCAGGAAGAGAGAGAGAGAGAGGCAGGAAGAGAGAGAGATAGAGGCAGGAAGAGAGAGAAGGGTAGAGAGAAATAATGAACCTAACCCAGGAGCAGGCCGTGTATTTTATGGTCGCCCAACAAAGTCAGCATGATGTCTGGCTCTGGAGGGGGTATGTAACATACATCCATTATTTATTTATTTATTCCTTAAATTACTTATTTTTCATGTTTCAATGTTCTTTAAATGGGGATAAAAGCATTGATTAATATGTAATTCTAGGGAGTAAGTCAAGGGAGTGGGTTTTCATGGATTTTTTAAGCACTAACTTTTTTTATTTTGTCATTATTATGATTTTTATGAAGCAACATGGGTGTTTGATGTGGCTTTTCTGCATGTGGTTGATATTTGGCTTTTGCTGTAATGAGTATGTTGTGCTTGTGGCCCACTTATGTACGGGGGAATAGCTCAGTCAAAGCTGAGGGTTGAGAAAGTGACTTTGCAGTTTGCTACAATGAATAGAAAGATCTGAACTGCAACACTATCAACTAAATGAAGTTATTCAAGAGTTACTGCATGGAGATTGAGGATAGTACTGGGAAGGGGATGCCTGGGTGTACTGGGAATGCCTGTCTGTACACATCAGAGGTTTACAGTTCATCTTGGATAGCTAGTAATGACAGTGCAGAGCAACTTGAAGACATAAACGTTGTGAACACATGCAGACATTAGGTTTACATCCATGGAGACCACATCACCCCAGGGTGATTCACCCAAATTCATCTCCTTCCTCGAGCAGAGTAGCAGCGGTCCCTTTGGTTTTACAGCTTCATAATCTGCATCCACCCATCTCTCCAGAGGCCCCCACCCATCTCTCCTAGAGGGTTCCAGAGGCCCCCACCCATCTGTCCTAGAGGCTTCCAGAGGCCCCCACCCATCTGTCCTAGAGGCTTCCAGAGGGCCCCACCCATCTAACCTAGAGGGACCATCTCTGATGTAAGGAGGAGGGCTTGGTGATGGTAGGGAGCAGGCAGGGAGCATTGTCCTGGGGGAGGAGGAGGAGGAGCAGGGGAGAGCACTGTCCTAGAGAAGGAGGGGGAGGAGGAGGAGGGAGCACTGTTCTGGAGTAGGAGGAGTAGGAGGAAGAGGAGAACTTGGCAGTGGCAGGTAGCAGCGAGACACCAGGGAGGGAACATTGTCCTGGAGGAGCTGGCGCGGTCGATGATGAGTCTAAGAAGCTTGTTTTTAAATCAGCGGTATGGTCGGGGGGGGACGACAATTCCTCAGTGACATGTTGTATCATATCCTAAGTGCAACATCCTCTCTGCAGGATAAAT